>NC_142952.1:21624007-21664007 GCF_046866305.1 Octopus bimaculoides
ATTTATGTTCTGAGTTCAGATTTCACCGAGGTCGACTTTGCCTTTCATCCTTTCAGAGTCGATAAAATGAGTACCAGTTACGTACTGAAGTCGATTTAATCAAACTATCCCTCCACCGGAATTGCTGACCAAAACTTGAAGCAATATTGTCATCTTCCTTAGAGTTAAAGACAACTTTTTTCATTAATCTCCGTTTTCTTTGTTTGTTTGTTTCTTTTGTTTTGTTTTTTTGCGGTATGCAGTGTTTCGCTTTCTGGTCTTTGCTGAGAAATGTTAGTCCGGTAATTACTGGTTCGTATGGTAGGTCACCCGGAAGTGAGCGTTTCTTGAGGGTTATTTATTTTTGTTGAGGTATTTGGCAGACGCTCTCTTCGTGATATCATACGGCACCCAAAGGCGTTCAATCTCTTACGGACACGCTTTAACCTCAAAATCCGCGAGCAAAAAGATTCTGATCTTGTCTTTACTGTTACTACTGTGATGGTCTCGATTCCTCGGGGCAGGTGGTCTCGTACCTCCACCTCAGACTCGCTCATCCTTCTACTTCTCATTGGCCTTGTTGTGTCAAACCAGCCTCGGCCCCGTACTAATCACTATCCTCAGGCCTTCCGGCCAATCAATCGCCTTCCGGCCAATCATCTCTGAATGTAATCCAGGATGTCTGTGTGTGTACTGTTAGCATTATACCAGGTGTGAGAGCAATATTCCTTTATGGGTGTCTCACTTGAGTTATGCAGAGTGCCAGCAGCTGTTGGGGCTGAAATATTTTCTGGCCCAGAGGGAAAAGACCAGCTTTAGGGTTGCAGTCTATATTAAAGATATGTTTTTTGCTAAGAGAGATTTTTAGCGGCCGTGACGCCAAGCATTTGAAGCGACCGTGAAGAATGTAGCTGAATGTTCGTGAGATGCGGCTGTGGGTTTTCTTATATATGAGCAGTACTTGAGGGGTTTTTCTTTGCTATTAAAAGAGCAAGATTAGTCTGGTCCCATTGAAGGATACTTGCAAGATCCACAATTTATAGAATCAGTGCAGGCTTGGTGTCTGATGTGTAGGCTTCATGTGGATGGACCATGGTTGGAGAAAGTTGGGAGAAATGAAGGATCATGTCATTCGCATAAAGAGGAAGGCACCAGGGAAACAAAACCACCGTTCCTTAGAGAACGATTGTTTGAAAGTGGGGTAGAAAAGATTTCTATCAACAGATGCTCCACTGGTGCGATCTGATAGGAAGTTACTGATCCAAGAGATGAAGAATGGGTGGATCCCGTAAGCAGGATATTTTGATAGGATATATATATATATATATATATATATATATATAGATATGCAGGGCAGGGAATCATCAATTAGTAATAAAATTAACAATTAACAATTTCTGCCGGGTAGCTCAGTATGAAAAAACCTTTTTCGGTAAATAATTTATAATCATAAATATATAGGGATTGACAGTAACCTGCTTCTCCAACATACTGAGAATTCAGAAATAGCAGTCAAAGAACTACTGATTTCAAAACTACAAATTATTACTCCAGATTGATAGCGATATTTTTGATACACACAGAACAAAAAACAATAGAGAAGAGTAAAAAACACTTGCCTTTTAGTTAATTTAGTACAATTGTTTCACAGTTAAGAGTACATAATACTCTATTCTGATCTTCAGCTAAATATTCTAATAAACTTGTTAATGTCTAAATAACTCACGTCAATTTTGACCATGTGAACATCAATACCACGTGAAGAAGACGTTAAGAAATTTATCGGCCAGTAAATTCAAAACCTCTTGCCCTAATGAATTTCAATTCAGCGTGTATCAGAAATAGTTCCGTTTAGGAAAGAGACTCGTACGAATTCCTGCGGTATAACCATCTACCCTGGAGTTATTGTTAAAATATAGATATGCAGGGCAGGGAATCATCAATTAGTAATAAAATTAATAATTAACAATTTCTGCCGGGTAGCTCAGTATGAAAAAACCTTTTTCGGTAAATAATTTATAATCATAAATATATAGGGATTGACAGTAACCTGCTTCTCCAACATACTGAGAATTCAGAAATTATTTATAAATTATTTACCGAAAAAGGTTTTTCATACTGAGCTACCCGGCAGAAATTGTTAATTATTAATTTTATTACTAATTGATTCCCTGCCCTGCATATCTATATTTTAACAATAACTCCAGGGTAGATGGTTATACCGCAGGAATTCGTACGAGTCTCTTTCCTAAACGGAACTATTTCTGATACACGCTGAATTGAAATTCATTAGGGCAAGAGGTTTTGAATTTACTGGCCGATAAATTTCTTAACGTCTTCTTCACGTGGTATTGATGTTCACATGGTCAAAATTGACGTGAGTTATTTAGACATTAACAAGTTTATTAGAATATTTAGCTGAAGATCAGAATAGAGTATTATGTACTCTTAACTGTGAAACAATTGTACTAAATTAACTAAAAGGCAAGTGTTTTTTACTCTTCTCTATTGTTTTTTGTTCTGTGTGTATCAAAAATATCGCTATCAATCTGGAGTAATAATTTGTAGTTTTGAAATCAGTAGTTCTTTGACTGCTATTTCTGAATTCTCAGTATGTTGGAGAAGCAGGTTACTGTCAATCCCTATATATTTATGATTATATATATATATATATATATATATATATATATATATATATATATATACATTCACGTACATAAATGTATAAACATACACATACATACACGCACACACACACGCACGCACACACGCACACACGTATACATACACGCAAACATATTTATCTATATAAACATGGACACATGAACGTACACAGAGATATAAGCACAAACAGACAACATTCTTTTCTACTCTAGACACCAGGCCCGAAATTTGGAGGGCAGGAACCAGTCGATTAGAGATCAACCCTAGTACGCAACTGGTACTGAATTTATCGACCCCGATGACGAGGAATTGGATAACGGAGTGAGATAAATATGAAAGTAATATAGGAATACAAAAGATAGATTTAAGGCGAGATCAGAAAATAAAAGCAAGATAAAAAATATACTTATTTCTTTATTGTTTGGTCTTATCTCTTACGGTCCTCTCTCTCTCTCTCTCTCTCTCTCTCTCTCTCTCTCTCTCTCTCTCTCTGATTCTTTGCAAAATCAAGTCACCTAGTGCAAAGATGTATATAAATAAAAACTTTCCGTCATAAAAGAATTTAATAGCTCTGAAAAAACTAGAATAGTATAATAATGCCGAGCTCAGCACTGCAAGATTCGGAAAAAAACAAAAAGAAATACTCGTTATTTATATAGTGCTGCTGCTGTTTACAATGATAAGGTTTACAAAACTAGGTCACTTTATATGGCTATGGTATCTTATACAGCTATGTTACGGCTTATAACCACGATACTTTATAGAGCCACCTTACTTTATACAGAGCTATGCTATTTTATTTATCCATAGAACCTTTTTTTAGATTTCACACTTTATATAGCTATGATATCTTAAATACAGCCAAAGTATCTTATATTTATAGTACCTTGCATATAGCTTTGGTACCGTTTATAGTTAAGGTATTTTAAATACTGCCAAGACATCTTATATAGCTATTTTATCACATATAACATGATGGTTTGGTAACTTATATACGACTATAGTACCTTATGTAGCTGTTACCTCATATAGCCGCAGTACCCTCATGTTGCCTCATGTAGCTATGGCATCTTAAATACAACTAGAGTGCCTGTTATAAGGCAGGATGTCTTATATGGCTAAAGTGCTTTATATGGTGCTTTGTATATAGTTATGGAACTAAACTGTAACAATAACATATGCAGATAGTGTATGGGCCCTGGGCAACAATGCAATGTTCGTAACCAGATCTGAACCTTTAAACACTTGATCGGTTTCAACACTCCAAGAATGTAACCAACCATAAGTACATAACACCGATGATAAACAATCATTGCTATATAATATTACTATAACTATTATTGTTGTAGTAACAGCATCAGCAATAGCAGCAGCAGCGGCGGTGGTGGTGGTGGTGGTGGTGGTAGTAGTAGTAGTAGTAGTAGTAGTAGTAGTAGTAGTAGTAGTAGTAGTAGTAGTAGTAATCTTGTCAACATCATTTGCATGAATGCAATGTACTTGCTATCGTCAGTATCATCATCATCATCATCACCATCATCATTGTACTTCATTATCAGAATTACCATCACCACTACCCAAACCATCACCACCACCACCTCCAACCTCATCGGCAAAAGTAGTTTTAACAGTAATGGAAAAAGACTCGCATCCTATTAACGTTAATGACGTTAATGAGAATGTCGAAGAGAGAAGAAAATGGATGAGAGGCGAAGTGCATAGGTAAAAAAAAAAGAGCGAAAGAGAAAGAAAGAAAAAAAAGAAAGAGACAGAGAGAGGGGGGGGGAGAAAGAATATGAGGTAGAAAATCTAAAAATGATACCTATTTAACTTTATATTATATATATATATATATATATATATATATATATATATATATATATGTATGTGTGTGTGTGTGTGTGTGTGTGTGTGTGTGTGTGTGTGTGTGTGTGTACATACATACATACATACACGCATGCACACACACACGCACGCATGCACACGCACGCATGCACACATAGATATATGCAGATATAGGAGGAAGTAGGAAGAGGTAAAAGAGGAGGAAACAATGAATGAAGGGAGGAGGAAAAGAAAGAGTTGAAGAGGTAGAGGGTGGGGAGAAGATATAAAAGAACGTGTAGTGGAAGGAGGTGGTACGATCTGCTGCTACTCACGCATTGATCCCGCCAAAAGAAAAATGCTCATACAGTGCTAATGGTTATGGAGGTCATTTCAATTGAAAAGAGCGAACGAGGGGAATTTTTTTTGCTGACATCTGAATTCGTTCAAAACAATTTCGATTTTATTTTGTTTGTATTTAATCTCTGTATTAAAAAGAAATATGCTAGGCCTGTATATATGTTAAATAATGGCTAGATACGAGGTCTGTAGTGTCTGTACGTATATAAAATAATGGCTCTTCGTCGATTTCGACGATGTGTATGTAATTGCTCAATCACTTGAATGACCTACTCAGTCATTTAGTGTATAAGTAGCTGAGTATTCCACAAATTTTCAAGCATTTGAATAACAGAAACAATCCATACAACCGGTTTCTAATTTCACTTAAAGTCTTGGTCGCCCAAAGTTATGCTAAAAAGACACCGCGCAACGGGATCGAACCCGGCACGTCGTGATGTGAATCGAACTCTTTAGTTGTTCAGCCATGCTGATCTACGTATTCATTTTTATAATGCGAGTATACACACCACATCGGAATGGTTGTTTCAGATTGTGTATAAGTTTTTTTTTTTTTTTTATTATCTACGTATAGTCGTTCTGTCCGTCCAGACACGTAGACTCACGAAGCACGCACACAAAACGCACGTACGCGCACGCACGCACGCACGCACGCACGCACACACACACACACACACACACACACACACACACACACACACACATTCGATCATTTCTAGGGCATAGTCTTGGACAAGTATCTTCTACTATAGCCCCGGACCGACCAAAGCCTTGTGGTTAGATGTGGTAGACGGAAACTGAAAGAAGCCTATCGAATATATGTGTGTGTGTGTGTGTGTGTGTGTGTGTTTGTGTGTGTGTGTGTGTGTGTGTGTTTGTGTGTGTGTGTGTGTGTGTGTGTGTGTGTGTGTGTGTGTGTGTGTGTGTGTGTGTGTGCGTGCGCGCGCGCGTGTGTAGTTGATTATAGGGGTACATTAAGGACCGAAGCATATCAGAGTGAAGTACACCACAAATTGACGGAATGATGCAAAACAGCCAGTTAATCTATTATCACTGCGCAGAACGTATCGCTGAAGGAAAGTTCATTATTGTTAGGTAATCCACAACTCCAATAATATCCAAAAGTATCCATCAATGAATGGAACTTTGAGCGTGGTGTAAAAACATTTTTTTAAAAACAACACATGAATGGTTTATTTGGTATACAATCGAACTTCTTAGCAACAGCAACAGCTTCAACACCACCAGCAGCAACAACAATAAGGATAACTGTAATAAGCGTTATATTAGCGTTATATTAGCGTTAGTGCTCATAATTTGATTGTTAATGGAATTGATATGATGAACAGGAGGTACAGCAGAGGTGCTCGCAACACGAGTGGAAATAGTGATACCACTAATACCAATAACACTGGTGATGGTTGTTATAATAATAATAATAATAATAATAATAATAATAAGAAGAAGAAGAAGAAGAAGAAGAAGAAGAAGAAGAAGAAGAAGAAGAAGAAGAAGAAGAAGAAGAAGAAGAAGAAGAAGAAGAAGAAGAAGAAGAAGAAGAAATGCCCGGATGCAGTACCAGGCAGTGGCTCTCATGGCTTCTGATCTTAACTGATTGGGAGTGTAATCATGTACATTGTTTTGTCTTGGTATAAAAAGATGGGTTACAGCAAATATTCTGCTTAATACCACAGATTTTCTTGTCAGTTGTTTGACCTTAACCAGTTGAGCACGTCCCTTGGTGGCTGACGATATGTGCATCTCTGATCATGAGCAGAAGTAGTGGGGGAGCATCATAGCCATGTGTTGGGAGGAATTATTTGGGGTTTGAATAATTCACCTTTAGAAACATGGGTGTTTTGTTCAACATCCTTAAACAAACCTTATTCAGGGACCTTTTGATCGGGATGGGCTACTCGACCTGGAGAAAATTCTAACTGTGAAAACCATAGTTGACATTGATGCCACCATAGAAACCATCAAGCAAAAGGTATGTGCTAAAGCTGCCCGTATAGCAAGGTGTGAAAAGCATGTTAGATTCTTCAGAGATAGTAACATGTTCAAAAATAGCCCCAAAAATTTCTACAGGAAGATAGGGAAAACACCAGTAACAATAAAGTCTGTCCCATCAAAAGAAGAAGTGCAGGAATTTTGGAATAAAATCTGGGCAGAAGATAAAACACAATGAAAAGGCCCTTTAGATTGATAGAATATCTACAGACTTAGACTCCTTAGAGGAGCAAAAGTGGGAGGGGGTCAAGGTAGAAGATATAAGATCTGCTCTCAGGAGGTCAAGCAAATGGAAGTCTCCAGGAAATGATAATATTCCTAACTTCTGGTTGAATGCCTTCCCAGAGAGCCATGAACTGCTAACAAAACTTTACAACGATGTTTTGCAAAATCCTAGTTTGATGCCCTCTTGGCTAGTTAATGGTTTAACATTTCTGCTTCCAAAAAATGAGGAAACAAACGAACCAAAAAATTATCGACCCATAACCTGCCTAACAACAATGTATAAGACGCTAACATCTGTCCTAACTGAGTACACCTATAGTTTTTTAATAGAAAATAACACATTCCCTAATGAGCAAAAGGGATGTAAACGTGGATCTTATGGTTGTAAAGATCAGCTACTCATCAATAAGATGATCTTGGAAGATTGTCACAAGCGACACAAAAACTTGTCAATAGCCTGGATAGACTATAAAAAGGCCTTTGATAGCCTACCACATAGCTGGATTAGGAAATGTCTGGAAATGTATAAAATAGCTCCTACTCTGCGAAACTTTTTATCTGTAAGTATGAGATCATGGAGAACCACACTGACGTTGAACAATGACAATGAATCTCTAAATGCTGGAGATGTAAGAATTTCATGTGGCATTTTCCAGAGTGACTCACTATCACCACTCCTCTTCTGTCTAGCCTTAATACCTCTATCAAAATTGCTCAATGATGCACAGTATGGTTATAAAATATTTGATAAAAATATAAATCATCTCATTTACATGGATGATTTAAAGCTTTTTGCAAATAATGACCAACAATTCAAAGACCTACTAGCGATTGTTAAACAATTCAGTGATGACATCAGGATGCAATTTGGCCTTGATAAATGTGCAAAAGCTACCGTTATCAAAGGAAAAATGACAAAAACATCTAATGTGAACCTTGACCAGCAAAATGTCATAAAAGAGTTAGAACCATTGAGCAATTTCGAGAGAGGTATTAAGGCTAGACAAAAGAGGAGTGGTGATAGAGAGTCACCCTGGAAAATGCCACATGAAATTTTTACATCTCCAGCATTAAGAGATTCATTGTCACTGTTCAAAGTCAGTGTGGTTCTCCATGATCTCATACTTACAGACAAAAAATTTCACAGAGTAGATGCTATTTTATACATTTCCAGACATTTCTTAATCCAGCTCTGTGGTAGACTATCAAAAGCATTTTTATAGTATATTCAGGCTATCGACAAGTTTTTGTGTCGTTTGTGACAATCTTCCAAGATCATCTTATTGATGAGTAGCTGATCATCAGTTTTTAAGTTTCAATTTTATAACAGGCGAAAAGAAAAAGACAGAAAAAAAGAGGAAAGAAAAAAGAGAAAAAGAAGAGTATATAATCAAAGAGTTTTGTATAAATTTGATGATATTTTCCTGTCATTTTATTCATTCCTCCAGGGCGTGATGTTAATAATCCGCAGACATATTTCTCCTCATGGCTGTGTGGTAAGAAGCTTGCTTTCCAAACCACATGGCTCCAGGTTCAGCCCTACTGCGTGACACCTTGAGCATGTATCTTCTACTATAGCTTCTACTAAGGCCGACCAAATCCTTGTGAGTGGATTTGGTAGACGGAAACTGAAAGAAGCCCCGTCGTATATGTGTGTATATATATATATATATATATATATATATATATATATATATACACACACATACACACACACACATATATATATAAATGGATATACACATATGTTTGTGTGTGTGTGTGTGTGTGTGTGTGTGTGTGTGTATGTATCTTTGTGTTTGTGCTTGTTCCCTCACTCCCACCATGAAGATAGTTTAATGGACTTCTTGCATTTCTGTGACTGTTATGCTAGAAACTATGGCTTTAAGTCCAACTGATTTAACGTCTAGTTTTTTTGATTTTTGGACACAAAAGTCAAGTTTTCTGGATGCAGAATAGTGACAGAGTTATTTTGCAGGCTCACGTCATCCCACATTTATCTCCACCGCCGCTCCGATCATCCACATCATATTATTCGATCAAATCCGAAATCCCAATTTTTTAGGATAAAACGGATTTGTACTGATATAGGGGATTACTGGAAACATGCAAATGCTTTTGTACATCATTATGTCAAACGCGGTTACAGTGAATCACGATTAAAGGAAATAGCAAATGAAATAGCTAAGATTAGCGAAGATAGTCAAACCTTCACGCATAATTTTAGCAAACACAATACAATAGATAACAGAATTCCTTTAGTGATTAACTGGCACCGACTTCGCTGGCATTTCAAAAGTGTTGCAGTAGTGGCTGTGTGGTAAAGAGCTTGCTTACCAACCACATGGTTCCGGGTTCAGTCCCACTGCATGGCACCTTGGGCAAGTGTCTTCTACTATAGCCTCGGACCAACCAAAGCCTTGTGAGTGGATTTGGTAGACGGAAACTGAAAGAAGCCCGTCGTATATATATGTGTGTGTGTGTGTGTGTGTGTGTGTGTTTCTGTGTCTATGTTTCTTTGTTAGTATTTGTCTCCCCACCATCGCGTGACAACCGATGCTGGTGTGTTTACGTGCCTGTAACTTAGCGGTTCGGCAAAAGAGACCGATATAATAAGTACTAGGCTTACAAAAAATAAGTCCTGGGGTCAATTTGTTCGACTAAAGGTGGTGCTCCAGCATGGCCGCAGTCAAATGACTGAAACAAATAAAAGAATAAAAGAAAGTTACCTGCATGTGGCGACAAAATATCCTCGTTTCAAACAGATATTTCCTCAGCCGCCTATTGTAGCCTTTAGATGGAATAAGAATATAAGAGGATTATTGATCTCTATTTCTGACTCCAAGAAAACGAACAGTGGGGCATCTGCACGCTGTACCTTGAAACAGAGGCGAGAGAGGTAGGCCTTGTTCATTGTGCAACAACATGAGTCAAGTGAATTCCATCAGGAATCATAACAGAAATGTTATGATTTATACAGAATGCACGAAACACAACTTGATTTATGTTGGTTGTACAACAGAACAATTAAACAAAAGGTTTAATGGGCATTGATTCGACGTCAGACACAATAACAGACGTTCGACAGAACTTGCTGAACATTTTGTTTCAAGCGGCTGCAATTTTAAAAAAGATTTGAAAGTGCATATTCTCAGAAAATATTCTGAATCTGCTTCGCTTTCGCTTCTCAGAATGCATGAGGAGAAATATGTTTGCGGGTTATTAACATCACGCCCTGGAGGAATGAATAAAATAACAGGAAAATATCATCAAATTTATACAAAACTTTGATTATATATTCTTTTTCTCTTTTTCTTTCCTTTTTTTCTGTCTTCTTTTTCTGTCTTTTTCTTTTCGACTGTTATAAAATTGAAACTTAAAAACTGATGATGTCATTCGATTAACATATGGATGCTCGTTGCTCTCGTTCAACCAATAAAATATCTATTACAATCGAATCGCAGTCTTCGCCTTGACTAATAATAATAATAATAATAATAATAATAGTCCTTTATATTATAGGCACAATGCCTGAAATTTAGGGGAGAGTTAGTTGATCGCATCGAACCCAGAGCGTAACAGGTACTTGTTTAATCGACCCCGGAAGGATGAAAGGCGAAGTCGACTTCGGCAGAGTTTGAGCTCAGAATGTAGCGGCAGACGAAATACCGCTAAGCATTTCGCCCGGCGTGCTAATGTTTCTGCCAGCTCCCCGCCTTAATTATTATTATTATTATTATTCAGTAGTTTTATTTTTATAACGTGCTTTCACTTCACTACCGAGCGCAGCTCTGTGCGCCTTGGGTATGTGCTGTGGTTTGCTGTGGTGCTCTTATGTTTACTGTATTGAAAGTGTTTTGCGTAGAATGTGTGCAGTACCCAGTAGTGCAATTTTCTGTATGTTATATATATTTGTAAGTCCTGGTATTTTTGTTATGTATTTGTCTGAATATTTTTTTATTATACCTAAGTCACCTACTATGATAGGAATTGTTTCTGTTTTTAGATTCCACATTCGAGTTATCTCTATTTCCAGGTCTTTGTATTTTGAAAGTTTTTCCATTTCTTTTAGAGAAACGTTGTCATCTGCTGGTATTGATACATCAATTAGAAAGCATTTTTTTTCTTCATGATCTTTGACAACTATATCTGGTCTATTTGCCTTAATTTCTCTATCTGTGTATGGTTGCTTTCTCGTTTTCTGTGACCTTTTCTGGCGTGTGTTTATACCATCTTTTTTCTGTTGTTATTCCATAATGTTGGCATAGCTTCCAGTGTATATAGGTCCCAGCTCTGTCGTGTCTGTGAATATATTCCTTCTTAGCCAGGACTGGGCATCCAGAGATAATATGATTTATTGTTTCTTGTCCATCTCCACATATTCTACAGTTACTTGTTATATTTCTTTTCATTATGTGTTTTTGGTAATTTCTGGTGGGGAGGCTTTGGTCTTGTGCAGCAATTAAAAATCCTTCAGTCTCTGCTTTGAGTCCTGAGCTTCTCAGCCATTGCTGGGATTTTTCTCTGTCTATTTCTTTCGCATTTAGTTTAGCCCAGTATTTACCATGTAGGGGCTTTTCTTGCCATCGTTTTATCATGGTCCGTTGCTGTTCTAGTTTTAGTTTGGATTTCATTTGTTTTATAGCTTTTGTTGTTTCTTCTTCTTCTTCTTCGTATTTGTTAGGTAGATTGATTTCTTGTTTGTATTTGTCAGCTTCCTTAAATACTGAAAACAGTTTTTTGTTTTGCTCGTGTTTTGTGGCTATTTGTATTAGTTTCCCTTGCTTCTGGAGTAGGTATTTTTGCAGTCCTATGGTGGTTATTTTATAATAGTTTTCTAGCTGTATAAGACCCCTGCCACCTTCTGTGCGTTGTATATATAGCCTTTCTATGTCAGATTTTGGGTGGTGCATCCTATATCCTGTCATTATTTTTCTTGTTTTCCTGTCTATTTTACATAGTTCGTTTAGTGTCCAGTTAAGGATGCTGTAGCTGTAGCTTATAACTGGGACAGCTAAAGTGTTGATACCCATTATCTTGTTTTTAGCATTGAGCTCTGTTTTTAGTATTGATCTAACTCGTCTATAGTACTCTTTCTTTATTTTTTCTTTCATTTGTGTATGGTGTATCCTATCTAGTTCATTGACTCCTAAATACTTATATGGTTGGCTTTCGTCTAGTTCTCTTATTTCATTGGCTTTATCTAGTGTTATATTGCTACTTTTAACTAATTTTCCTCTTTTCAGGGTTGCTTTGGCACATTTTTCTAATCCGAATTTCATTTCTATTTCCTTGGTAAAGCCGTGTACTGTCTGTAGTAGTGTTTCTAGCTCTTTGTCGTTTTTTGCATATAATTTTAGGTCATCCATATATAGAAGGTGGCTGACTGTTTTTCCATAGCATTTGTAACCGCATCCAGTTCTATTTAGCAATTCTGTTAAAGGTGTGAGTGCCAGGCAGAACAGGAGTGGAGAGAGCGTGTCTCCCTGGAATATTCCTCTTCTAATGGGGATGGCTTTCGTTTTCACAAGTCCCTCTTTTGTTTGGAGCTGTAGCACTGTCTGCCATTTGTTCATTGAGTGCTCTATGTATTTTATGATAATTGGTGCCACCTTGTTTATGGCTAGTGTTTCCAGAATCCACGTGTGGGGAACACTGTCGAAAGCTTTTTGGTAGTCCACCCAGGCCATACTGAGGCCTTTCTTCTTTCTGCGGCTGTCTTCAGTTATGGCTTTATTGATCAATAATTGATCTTTACAGCCGTATGAGCCCTTGCAGCATCCCTTCTGCTCTTCTGGAAACAGGTTGTTATTTTCCAGGTGTTTACTCAATCTCTGCGATATTATTGCAGTAAAGGCTTTGTAGATCGTAGGGAGACAGGTTATAGGTCTATAGTTTTGTGGTTTCTCCGTTTCCGTGGATTTGGGGATTAAGATGGTTTTCCCTTTTGTGAGCCATTCAGGCATTGTCTCTGGATCTGCTATTATGTTGTTAAAGTTTTCTGCCAGCTTTTTATGCAATGCTGGCAGGTGTTTTAACCAGAAATTGGGGATCTTGTCGTGTCCAGGTGCCTTCCAGTTGCTTAGTCTTTGCAGTGTCTGGGTGACCTCTTCAGTCGTTATAGGGGCCCAGAGTTGCTCAGGTGCTAAGTTCGTTGTTTTAATGGTACTTTTTTGGGGTTGTTGCTTCACCGACCATATTTGTTTCCAGAATTTCTCTAGTTCTTCTGCTGTTGGTGCTGAAGTAATGTCTATTTTATTTTTACCCAGTTCTTGGTAGAGTTTTTTGGGGTTGGATTTGAACTGTTTGTTTTGTTCAAAGAAACGTTGGCGTTTCTCATACCGGCGGATCCTCTGTGCTTTGGCAAGGATGTCTTGCTTTAGTTTTTCTTTTATTATTATTATTATTATTATTATTATTATTATTATTATTATTATTATTATTATTATTGTTATTATTATTATTATTATTATTATTATTATTTCCATTAGGGCAGCTTGGGAGAGGTGGAGATGAGTCGATTACCTTGACACCAGTGCTCGACTGGTATTTATTTTATCGGTCCCGAAAGGATGAAAGGTAAAGTCGCCCACGGTGCAATTTGAACTCAGAACGTAGCGACGGGCGAAATACCTCTAAACATTTCGTCCAACGTGCTAACGACTCTGCAACCCCGCCACCTTGATGATAATAATAATAATAATAATAATAATAATAATAATAATAATAATAATAATAATAATAATAATGATAATAATAATAATAATAATCATAATAATAATCATAATAATAATAATAATAATAATAGGCGCAAGCTTGGCTGTGCGATAAGAAGCTTGCTTTCCAAACCACATGGTTCCAGGTTCAGTCCTACTATGTGACACCTTGGGCATGTGTCTTCTATTATAGCTTCTAAGGCCAACCAAATCCTTGTGAGTGAATTTGGTAGACGGAAACTGAAAGAAGCCCGTCGTATATGTATATACACACATATATATATATGTATATATACATATGTGTATGTGTGAGTGTGTGTGTGTGTGTATCTTTGTGTTTGTTCCCCCACCCCACCATCGCTTGAAACCGATGTTGGTGTGTATACGGCCCCATCGGCAAAAGAGACCGATAGAATAAGTACAAGGCTAACAAGCAAAAAGTCCTAGCTGCAGTCAAATGGCTGACACAAGTAAAAGATAATAATAATAATAATAATAATAATAATAATAATAATAATAATAATAATAATAATAATAATAATAATAATGACGATATGTGCATCTCTGATCCCGAGCAGAATTAGTGGGGGAAAATCATAGCCATGTGTTGTGAGGAATTCTTTGGGATTTGGCTAATTCACTTCTGGAAATATGGGGGTTTCGTTCAACATCCTTAAATAACCCTTATTCAGGGACGGGCTACTCGGTCTGAAGAAAATTCTAACTGGGTCCGACCTGCAAGGTTATGTGCTGTTAATCTTGATATGAGAACACTATGTCACGCACATATGGTTGTGATGCATGTGCCTGGTGTACCCATATCAGACGGGTAGTCATGATGGGTATACTGGGCTTCGTATATTTTACCCCAGTGTCACTTTGATGGCATGCACTGCTCTCTCACTCAATAATAGTAATTTCTTTATTCGCCAGAAGAGCCTACACAAAAAAACAAAAGGACATTACACAAAACAAACAAACAAGGGACGGTGGGTTTAGACGAAGCATGTAAACAGTAAATAAACAAAATCAATTAACAATAGAATACAAGCAATTAAATTCCCTAATAGAGGGGAAATCCAACCAGAGGCGACCAAGGAAACCCCACACACGATCACACAGGGTGCCTCAGGCAAGCATGTCTCTCCTCTTCACTCTCTCCATCTTACAGGCCCATTCACTCGGGCTATCCTCGCCATGTTCACCCACCTTTCAAAGAGCTTACTGGGTGACAGCACCTCCCTCTTCACCCTCACCTTCTTTTTCAGGTGGAACCTGGAAAAGTTAATGAGGCCATACCTGAAGAGGAAAGTGTCTGTTTTCAACCTTTTCAGACGCGTTCACCACATAACCTCTTTTGCCATAGCCACCAGACAGAGAAAAACTGTCTGACCTTCCATGCCAAAAGAAGCTGACGAGGCGATCTTCACGATGAGTTGGACGATAGTCGGATCCGTCCTACACGCGACAAAGCTCCATAAGTCAGTTATGTCCGGACACTGTACGAGTGCGTGCAGGATGGTTTCATCGCTCTGAGCACATCTCGGACAGGACCGGCTAACCGCACTTCCGTGCCTGTAGAGAAAGAGAGCCACATAAAGACAGCATAGAAGTCACAACCGAAAGAGCAACTAACCGCTATACAACAGATGCTGCTGAATGCCTTGTTCTTATTCGTTATTTTCGACATGTGATTTTTGTCAAAGTTTCCTTTGACTGCGTATATGTATCATATATTATAACTGGTTATACGACATATCTGTCTCCTTATATTTTCGTCTGCCAAATTATGTTGGCAAATAGTCTTTACTTTAAAGTACTGTTACTGAATGTCTCTCGTTGAGAGTTTTAGAAATAATAATATTTCTATTTATCAGATCAGTATTTGTGTGTCACTTTGAAAATTATATTTTCGAACGGGTGTTTAGCAGTACCACCCTAGCCGAGCAGTTAGTCTGTGCCGAGGAAGATGAATAAACCAGAAACCGCGGCGGTCCGTAGATATTGTTTTGTGCTGAGTGGGGATGCTGAACTGCTGTGTTCGAAAATATAAAGACAATGTTTCCTGGGGCTAAACAACAGTCGCATTCGTCCCAGCCGGGACTGCCACATTATGTTTGCAAATAGGCTTTATATATATATATATATATATATATATATAGAGAGAGAGAGAGAGAGAGAGAGATAGATAGATAGATAGATAGATAGATAGATAGATAGATAGATAGATAGATAGATGTGTATGTGTGTGTGTGTGTACGTGCGTGCGTGTATGTGTGTGCGTGCATATATATGCCTACCAAGCCATCTTGAAATGCATGCATTAACACTTTTTATCCTATCCATCTATGGTACATGTTTAGGTATATGTTTGTAGCTTTGTATGTGAATAGGTATGTATGTCCGGATGGAGATCTGGATGTATTCGAAACTAAGTTCCCCCCCCCCCCTCATGATCCTCACCACCACAACCACCACCACCACGTCTCACAATTTTTCTTTTAAAACGTCATCCAGTTTATCCAGTGTTTCCTGCAACAAAATCGATAGTTTAATAAAGAACAATTGTGGTGGGAGAGGCAGAGTGGTAGTGGTAGCGGTGTTGGCTGCGGTGATGGTGGTGTTGGCAGTGGCGGCGGTGATGTTGGTGCCGATGGTGATGTGGTGGTTGTGTTGATTGCTCTTATTGTTGTTGTTATTGTGGTGGTGATGGTGACGGCGGTGAGTAGATATAGCAATGAGATGAGGAACACGGCGACAGTATGACGACGATGGTGATGACGATGGCGATAATGGCTCTTGCAGTGGTGATATGCAGCAGTGATTAGAATGGTAGCAATGACGGTGAGATCGATAACGGCGGTGGCGAGGCTAGTAGTTGGAGAGTGACGAGGGTCGGGGTGGGTGGCCATTTCTACGATGTCGGCGATGCAAGACTTGTCTGCGTAAAACTCCCATAACTCAGCCTTGCATCTTTTCCGATATCATCAACATCACCACCACCGCCGCCATCATCACCGCCGCCATCAGCACTACCACCACCCTCGTCACCGCTACTACCACCACCACCACCACCATCATCACCATCACAACAACCACAGTCGCCATCCTCATCACCGTCATTACTACTACCGCCCACCGCCGCCAACTACCACCACCACATCCACCACCACCACACCCACCACCACCACACCCACCACCACCACATCCACCACCACCACATCCACCACCACCACACCCACCACCACCACATCCACCACCACCACCACCACCACCACACCCACCACACCCACCACCACCACATCCACCACCACCACATCCACCACCACCACACCCACCACCACCACACCCACCACCACCACATCCACCACCACCACATCCACCACCACCACACCCACCACCACCACACCCACCACCACCACATCCACCACCACCACATCCACCACCACACCCACCACCACCACACCCACCACCACTACATCCACCACCACCACACCCACCACCACCACATCCACCACCACCACACCCACCACCACCACATCCACCACCACCACATCTACCACCACCACATCCACCACCACCACACCCACCACCACTACATCCACCACCACCACATCCACCACCACCACATCCACCACCACCACACCAACCACCACTACATCCACCACCACCACACCCACCACCACCACATCCACCACCACCACACCCACCACAACCACATCCACCACCACCACATCCACCACCACCACATCCACCACCACCACACCCACCACCACTACATCCACCACCACCACATCCACCACCACCACACCCACCACCACCACATCCACCACCACCACCACCACCACCACACCCACCACCACCACCACCACCACCACACCCACCACACCCACCACCACCACATCCACCACCACCACATCCACCACCACCACATCCACCACCACCACATCCACCACCACCACACCCACCACCACCACATCCACCACCACCACATCCACCACCACCACATCCACCACCACCACATCCACCACCACCACCACCACCACCACACCCACCACCACCACCACCACCACCACACCCACCACACCCACCACCACCACATCCACCACCACCACATCCACCACCACCACATCCACCACCACCACACCCACCACCACCACATCCACCACCACCACATCCACCACCACCACACCCACCACCACCACATCCACCACCACCACATCCACCACCACCACATCCACCACCACCACACCCACCACCACCACACCCACCACCACCACACCCACCACCACCACATCCACCACCACCACACCCACCACCACCACACCCACCACCACCACACCCACCACCACCACATCCACCACCACCACATCCACCACCACCACACCCACCACCACCACATCCACCACCACCACATCCACCACCACCACATCCACCACCACCACACCCACCACCACCACATCCACCACCACCACATCCACCACCACCACCACCACCACCACCACACCCACCACCACCACACCCACCACCACCACACCCACCACCACCACATCCACCACCACCACACCCACCACCACCACACCCACCACCACCACACCCACCACCACCACACCCACCACCACCACACCCACCACCACCACATCCACCACCACCACATCCACCACCACCACATCCACCACCACCACATCCACCACCACCACACCCACCACCACCACACCCACCACCACCACATCCACCACCACCACACCCACCACCACCACATCCACCACCACCACATCCACCACCACCACACCCACCACCACCACACCCACCACCACCACACCCACCACCACCACACCCACCACCACCACACCCACCACCACCACACCCACCACCACCACACCCACCACCACCACACCCACCACCACCACATCCACCACCACCACACCCACCACCACCACACCCACCACCACCACATCCACCACCACCACATCCACCACCACCACACCCACCACCACCACACCCACCACCACCACATCCACCACCACCACATCCACCACCACCACACCAACCACCACCACACCCACCACCACCACACCCACCACCACCACACCCACCACCACCACACCCAGCACCACCACATCCACCACCACCACATCCACCACCACCACACCCACCACCACCACACCCACCACCACCACATCCACCACCACCACATCCACCACCACCACACCCACCACCACCACACCCACCACCACCACATCCACCACCACATCCACCACCACCACACCCACCACCACCACACCCACCACCACCACATCCACCACCACCACATCCACCACCACCACACCCACCACCACCACACCCACCACCACCACATCCACCACCACCACATCCACCACCACCACACCCACCACCACCACACCCACCACCACCACACCCACCACCACCACACCCACCACCACCACATCCACCACCACCACATCCACCACCACCACATCCACCACCACCACATCCACCACCACCACACCCACCACCACCACACCCACCACCACCACATCCACCACCACCACATCCACCACCACCACACCCACCACCACCACACCCACCACCACCACACCCACCACCACCACATCCACCACCACCACATCCACCACCACCACATCCACCACCACCACACCCACCACCACCACACCCACCACCACCACACCCACCACCACCACATCCACCACCACCACATCCACCACCACCACCACATCCACCACCACCACACCCACCACCACCACACCCACCACCACCACATCCACCACCACCACACCCACCACCACCACACCCACCACCACCACACCCACCACCACCACATCCACCACCACCACACCCACCACCACCACACCCACCACCACCACACCCACCACCACCACACCCACCACCACACCCACCACCACCACACCCACCACCACCACACCCACCACCACCACATCCACCACCACCACATCCACCACCACTACACCCACCACCACCACACCCACCACCACCACATCCACCACCACCAC
The DNA here is from genome assembly GCF_046866305.1 of Octopus bimaculoides. NCBI lineage: Eukaryota > Metazoa > Mollusca > Cephalopoda > Octopoda > Octopodidae > Octopus > Octopus bimaculoides. The sequence continues at coordinate 21,643,815 of NC_142952.1, forward strand.
ATCCACCACCACCACACCCACCACCACCACACCCACCACCACCACATCCACCACCACCACATCCACCACCACCACACCCACCACCACCACACCCACCACCACCACACCCACCACCACCACACCCACCACCACCACATCCACCACCACATCCACCACCACCACACCCACCACCACCACACCCACCACCACCACACCCACCACCACCACACCCACCACCACCACATCCACCACCACCACATCCACCACCACCACACCCACCACCACCACATCCACCACCACCAAAGAAAAATAGAAGTGCGAACACACTGGTGAATGACGGAGATTTAAAATAATAAAAACCATAGAAATCTCCTTGTAAATATTCTATGATGTGTACAACAGCAACAAAAATACACCATTGACTTCAGATAAAGCAGCATAAAGACACATATCACTTTCGCTTAAGCTGAGTTAACATCGATGTGTCTCAAACAGAAACTGTAAAGAAACAGAAGAGAACCTAGGAAAATTTATGAGCATAGATCAACGTAAACACCTGTCCAGCTAGAAGAAAGGATAAATAACAGGGCCCCGCAAAAAGTTCCTTCAATAGAACCCAATTTCTTGAATGTCAAAAGGTTCAATTATTTAATTTACTCGGTAGTGGTGGCTGCATCGAGTGAAACCATGCTTCATCCTAATAGAATCAAGGACCTTTCACAACCAAACCTATGAGAAAATGGAAAGGCTTGTCATTCAATAGTAAAATTGCAAAGTAAGGAACCAAAATGAAACACAAATAACTAAGAAGCGTAACACCAATAGAATAAAATACATTGTGGAACAACAAAGGTAAGCAAGATGAGACGCTTCGAAAAAAGTGAGCACTTTTGATGGATGAATAAGGTCTTAGAATCAAATACGAAATTTTTTATGAAGACATTAACAGGAAGAAAAAAAAATGACGGCAATTAATCTTACAAGTAGCCAATGTTTGGCAGGCTCCATAAAGTGATTTCCCATTTCTTTGCATATTATCCGTTTTGCAACATGTGTAAGGCCTGGGTTTTCTAATCTAAACTGTCATTCTTGTGTCACTAACCCAGGGTCCACCACAGAATACAACTCTGGAATGACCTTGTAGTCTTGAGGGATAATAAGAACCTGCAAGCGCATACTGGCCTCTTCCGACCACATGCGATGTACGACTATATGTGCGCTAATTCCCTACCCATATTTCTTTACCAACACACCATTAAACTAGGATCCAATGTCACGTGTTATACTTCTCTTGTTATACTGCCCCATATACTGGAACATAGTTTATTAATTCTAACGGACGCCAATATTTCTCTGAAAGAAATGGTAAACGGATAGAAAGATCTGTAAATATAGATACCTAAAATATGGGTGTTTAAATTAAAATAATGTTCATGAGTTATATAATAATAAAAAGTAACACAGACATATATAAATCATAACATCAAAACCTACATAAAAAAACATACAGAAAATATCACTACTATCCATTACACAATTATTACGTAGAGTATACTCAAAATGAGAATGGGATACTCAATCGTTCTACCCCTCAAACCATACACCATATCATCTTTAAAAAAAGGACGTATTGGATAATGTAGTTCTATATATACTAAAACTGAAAGAAAAGAAAAAGAAAAATGAATAGGATAATCACGGTTGAAGCACTGTTTTTCATAGATACTAAATGCATTCCAGGTGTTTTGTGTTTTCTTTAGGAGAGATAGTTATAACTGTCTCCGATTATTGTAATTTTAGTATAACATTATTATATATCTAATAAGCTGACCAGCCAACTTTTGTAATTACAGACTGGAGGGAAACACACCCTACTAAACACTGCTTGTCACAGCTTACTAGTTTGCAGAATGCAGTCGGGATGTTTGGAAACTTGCTATGCTATAAAGTTTTGCGCTAAACAAGGCATAAACAATACAGAAACTTATGAAATGCTCCAAACTGCTTATGGATTAACTTCTTTCGCTAGTACAAGAGGTACAAGGACGGTGAGAGGCGATGAGATGTATGGGAAACGAAGAGACACCAGAACATCAGAACTGGTTGAGAAAATACGCAATTTTCTGGATAAAGACTGTCGGCCGTCGATAGAAACAATATGCATACAGTTTGGTGTGGGCAACTGTACACAAAAATGTTCATAAAGATCGAAACATGCACAAAATTTGTACAAAGTTTGTTCTCAGGGTGCTCAGTGAGAAGCATCCTGGTAAGAAACTACTTGACAGAGATATGCATCAAAACTGTTCTCCACCCTTCCTAAAATCCAGGTCTTGCTCTCTGTGAGTTTCCCAATTAAGCTGAAGAAGAACCTCACGGGCAGTCGTTTTCGAGATGAAAGAGGTTATGACAAGGGCCCCGAACATCTTCATTTTGGAGGACCTCTATGGGATCTTCCACGAAGTGGCTGGGATGTTATGATAAGTGCAATGAAGCCAGAGGACTCTACCTTGAAAGAAATGGGAGTTTTGTACTTCTTTGAAATTAATGTCTCGCCTGAAAAAGTTTGAAAACTTCTGGAATGCACTTTGTACATTCAATTAAGCCTTCTCTTGCATAAGCAACGAAACAACTGTATGTATTCATCTGGAAGAATAGACATTTCACATGGGAGTTGCGTTAACTTTACTGCTGATAAAATTGCTTATATCATCTTCAGATTACTAAATCTAGAAGAAACAGATAAGGTCCTTCATTTCTGATTGAAACATCTCAGTGCTTTACTTAAAACAAATTATCTGTTGCACAAATTGGGATGACCAGAGAAACACCCTTTTATTATGTTATTTATTTCTAGTAAGATTGTCGAGCAGAGAAAGAATGACACTACCACAAACAACATCAACCTGAACAAAGATCTACAAACATTATGGCGTTGAGGACAGGTACTTGATAACACTACTTGTATGAAAGAAATAATTACAAAAGAGTACAATTACCGAATATGTCTTGTCCTTAAGTTCGAAGTGAATTCCTGTAATAAGATCATTACGTCTAGTAATCTCACAGTAGAAGTATATATTTCCGTATCATTGAATGGGTGAAATAGGAAATGAAAAAGTTCAACAGAATAAAAGGAAATGTTTACCATGCACCACCGAAATGTTAATGTAAATAGAGTCTAAAGAGAGAAGCATCCGTCGATTCATTCAACTAAGTTCGGCTTGTCATCATTTCTGAGCTGAAGCGGGTAAAAGTAGGTATAATTCTATAGTGCCAATGAGGCCACCAAAACCAAGTACTCTCTTTTTTTTTTATAGAGAGGAAAGAGTTACAGTGCCCATGCTCTTTACAAGATTTGCTAGACTGGTGAAATCGAGAGTTTTTATACGGTTTTTTTATCAACCAATAATGCAATTTATCTGACGATTAAAACCTGGGTTATAGTAAAAAAAGAGATAAAGAAGGGGTGAGCCTAAAGATTAAGGAAATCAAATATGGTAGTTATAATTCCGGGAATATTTGCTGACTAAGACAGTTGATCAGAGATTTGTTAGAAAGAGGTGGCAGTTTGGCAGAGATCTTGGCAAAAGACCAGAAACACATGGCTTCAGTTGGGAAAGTGCGGAAGTTGTGAAAAATAAAAGATGAGCGTCTGTAAATACGCATGGAAATCTGTTTACTGATTAATCTCAGTGGAAGATTTTCTTCGGATATTTTAGGTCCTATTCTTCATTTGTATTACAGCTGCGCAGATACAAGTAAACTCATAAAGAATGTTCGTATAAGATTGTTATGGCGTATGTAATATGCGCAGAATAATCCTTTAGATATTTTTTATTTGAAAACCAAGTCTTGAGTAGTACACATCCTACAGAAATAGGAAACAGTTTGAACAATGCTGTATATGAAATGCACAGGAAGATTTGTGGTGATAATGAGGCTAGATGAGGTTTACAGACTGACATGATGATGATATAAAGGTCGGACCGAGATTTAAAGAAAAGTCGGAGTATTTTGATTTAGTGGGTGTAAGTTGGCACTAAATAAGTTTAAATTAAAGCGATAGATCTAACTTGCTGTCCGATGTTGTTGTTATTGTTGTTGATGATGCTGATGTTGATGATGATGTTGTTGATGATGTTATTGTCGTCGTAGTTCTTGTCATTGCTTCCGTCATCGCCGTTGTCATTGTTGTTATTGAGGTTGCCTAGCCCGAAGTCAGTCCTAATTGAGCAGACCTTTATTCAAAGACGGTCCAATCGTGGCCATCCCATTTTATATTAGAGACTACATTATCCATTGTATTTGCCTATGTTTAAGACCATACAGTGTAATTTGAGGGAAATTTAGCTGCAATTTCGACTACGTAGAGGCTCCCTCGTTAGTAATAATAAATGATGGGCATTGATGTGTTATAATCGGTGGCGGTCATATCGATGGAGATGATGTTCCAATGAAATATTACGATGTTTCTTAAGAAAACGATGTAATCAATCTTTGCTTGTGATTTCATTCTCCATCCACGGCTGGAATATCTTCAGGCAAAGTTGACTCGCATATCCAAATACCAAACGCTTAGCACCTTTTTGACCTTAAATGCTACAAAGAGGGTGGGCTGAAAAGTTAATGAGCTGACTATGAAGGAGTGGTACTAGAACTGTTAAATCTTGCACGCATTAATTTCAACTCTTTTTATTGATATCTGCATTGTTCATTTCCAGGTAAACTGACTGTTCAAAGAAGACTTCAAAACTAACGAGTAGAGAGTGGACAAAAGTTGGCATCACAGTGTTATGAAGTACCTGCAGAAAAGGGCTTTAGCAACCATAAGGATATTCATGCTGTCATGGTTGTTACATTAGATGACGCTCCCGCTTTATCAACAGTAAACATATGAGCAGCTGAGTTTAGAAGTAGAACGGAGAATCTTGAAGACGAACTAAGGCTGACAGGCGATTGACTATTAATTAAATAGCCAATGTTATTATCATAGTCTATGAGAGAGTTGCAAAAATTCTGCTCTATGAAATTGGCATGACGAAGATTTCTGCTCGGTGGCTGCTCAAAAGCGCACCAGGTTGATCACGGGAAAACCTGACACTGTCTGAGGCAGATCCAACTAGTTTCTTTGAACGTTTCCTAACCCGGGATGAGTGTTGGCGCCATCACTTTTGGTCAAAGACAAAGTGACAATCCATTCAGTGGAAACATTCCTTCCCGTCTGCTCCAAATCGTCATTTCATATGCAGAGAAGGTGATAGCCTCAATTTTGCGGGGCTGCAAAAAGCATTGTGTTTCTGACTATCTGCAAAAGGGCCACATTATCAATGGAGAGTAGTATGTCCACTTGCTGAGGCTGTTACGAAGACTGACGAAAACTGACGAAAAGGGTCTTGTTTCATCAGGGCAATGCTCCAGCACACAAGTCCTTGGTTTCAATGGCTGCTGTGGGTGATTGTGGCTTTGAACTGCTTGATCAACCTTCCTGTTCTCCTGATTTGACCCCATCTGACTATCATCTGTTCCCCATCATGAAAAAACATTGGGCTGGGAACCAGTATCCCAGTGATGATGGTATCATATCTGCTGCTGATGCCTTCTTTGACTAACAGGAGGAAAACTTCTTCACCAGTGGAATCGAAACACTGCAACACCGATGGAAGAAGTTTGAAGACTGCAAGGGAGATTATGCTGGAAAAAAACCCTCATTTAGTGACATTCCATAAAAGTATGTTTGTCAGTCGACCCTCGTACATGTTACAGTGTAAGCGCCGGCGTACATGTAATCGTGTTGTCAGTTGGAACATGATGAGCGTTGTTAGCTGGAACATGTTGCATTCAGTCCCACTGTCACGAATGCACCGAAATATGTAGCAGCAGCAGCAGCAGCAGCAGTAGTAGTAGTAGTAGTAGTAGTAGTAGTAGTAGTAGTAGTAGCTGCTGTTATTGTTGTTGTTGTTGCTGCTGTTGTCATTGGTGTTGTCGTCGTCGTCGTCGTTGTTGTTGTTGTTAAATGGGAACGTGAAGCATTTAAACTCAGAAGGATGCTTAGAGTTTGAGATCTGAATATGCGAGTCAAGTTTGCCTGAAGATACGTCGTTGTTGGGATTATTTTCAAGTAAAAAGAGATGCAAGATGGGATATGCTCCAGTTAACACTTCTCACCATGTTCGAGCTAACCACACACACTAATGGCCTCAACATATGCAAGCCTGTAACACAAACTAGAATGAACGCACTATTTACTGCTACATTCCGATCGCTTCCTGCTAAACAATCAACACTAAAGCGTTCATTTCTTGCTGCATTATTTATTAAAGAAAATTCTATCAAGTAAAAGTGTTACTTTTGAGATCGCATGATTGTAGCACATTCCTCTCTTATTTATATCTGCTGTAAAGGGTGTTTCAACTTACCTCATATTTAAAGTACCTCCATTTACCAATATATGCATATACATATATATATGTGTGTGTGTGTGTGTGTGTGTATGTGTGTGTGTGTGTGTGTGTGTGTGTGTGTGTGCGTGTGCGTGTGTGTGTATATACATCATAACGGAAAGGATCCGATTTCCAGTCCTCAGTGGAAATCACACAGTTTATTTTGCTGGGTATGATGGAAAGTGTCAGCTGTCCACAACCAGCAGACTAAGGTGACACTTGTTTACCGGTCATGCTTCAAGAACCCTGCGAAGAATTCTTGCAGCTCCAAGCAATGCTGATTTTTGTTGGTGTTCTACCTTCACACTCGCACAGATCTTTTTCGGCCATGTTGGTAGTTGAGTGCTGGTACTTCCAAGTGCACCAGTTACTGGTGGTATCACAACTACTCTCTTCATTGACCACAACCTTTGCATTTCCCACTTCAAATCGTCATAGTTGTTTATTTTTCTTCTTTCACATTGATCCTGTTGTCACCGGGGCATGCCATGTCGATTATCGTACGTGTTCTTTCTTTTCTATTTACCACAACAATGTCCAGTTCCGATGTCTGGTCGGGTGATCACACATTGCATCCTACAAGATTTTACAATTCTCATTTTTGGTGACTCCTTCTGGAGTTTTCTCATACCACGTATTTGCTCATTGCAGGCCATGATTTCCACAAAACTCCCAATGGATCTTTCTTGCCACATCGTCATGGCGTCTTTCGTATTCGCGTTGTGCCAATTTCGGGCATTTGCTAATGATGTGCCATACCGTTTCACCCCTTTCACCTCACTTTCTGCATTTGTCGCTATCGGTAGTGTTGCCTATTCTGCACTTCATATAGTTGGTCTTAAACGCTTGTTCCTGAGCTGCATATATGAGTGCTTCTGTCTCTATCTTCAGGTCACTTTTCCTCATCCATAGCTCCACAGGTCCTCTGTATCTGTTTTGGCGTTCACATTTCTTGCAAACTGACCGTACATTTTCTTTTCCTTCCATGATTTTTCTTTTCTTTTCTTTCTTTTTTTTTGTTCATTTCTTGTTTAAATTTTTCTTTAGTTACACAATTTTCAGTTTTGATGACGCCGGCCTTCTTCGTGTGTTTCAACAGTGGCTCCACGGCATTTTTTTATATACCACCCTAAGCTGTTTTCCTCTGCTTCGATACAGTCCTGGCAACTGATCAAACCTCTCCCACCCTTTCTTCTGGACAAGTACAGCCTATCGGTGTCACTCTTAAGGTGGAAGGCTCCGTGTACTGTCAACATTTTTCTGGTCTCGGTATCTATTTTCTTCACTTCTCTCTTTTGCCATTTTATAATTCCCGCTCCACACCGAATTGATGCTATCGCCGACGTATTAACTACTTGGGTCTTATCCCATCCAGTCAATTTTGAGCGCAGCAATAACCTCAGTCTTCGGAAATACTCCATCCTCAGTTGCTCTTTCATTTCCTTTTCCATTATCTCGTTGAACTCCAGTACACCAAGGTATTTGTATCCTTCCGTTTCAGTTTGTTTAATCAATTCTTTATTCAATAATTCTATCCCTGTTAGGGACTGCAATTTGCCTCTTTCTAGGTAGATTATTCCGCACTTCTTGAGTCCAAATTCCATTCTAATATCAGTACAAAATCAGTGGACCGTGTTCAGCAAGGAATTCACTTGTGCCTCATCTTTGCTATACAGTTTCAAATCATCCATGAAGAGGAGGTGGTTGATTGTTTGGGATTTTCCCTTTAGTTGGTACCCCAGGTTCATTTTCCTAAGTGCCAAGGTCAGAGATATCATGCAGAGAACAAAAAGCAACGGAGATAAGCTATCGCCCTGGAAAATCCCTCTTCTGATACCCAGGGTGCCCAAGCTTTTTCCGTAAGATGTCAGTTCAGTTTTCCACCCCACCATACTTTCCTTCAGGAAACACGTTACATTCCTCGCAATTCCAAACAGATCTAAGCACTCGATGATCCACAAATACCATAAGCTTTGCAATAGTCAATCCAGGCCATTCCCAGATTTGTTTTCCTTGCATTATTACTTTGTCTATCAATAGTTGATCTTTGGTACCTCTGCATCTCCTTCTCCAGCCTTTTTGTTCCGTCAGTAATATATCGTCCTCATCAAGAAATTTATACAGTTCTTCTGCAATTCCTCCTGAGAGTAACTTCCACATTAATGGGGGGGGGGGTCAGGAAATTAGTCTGTAATTGTCAGCAGCATTTCCCTTTCATGCATCCTTCAGGCACAACACCGTTCGTCCTTTTGTCAACCAGCCCGGGATTTCATCTTCTCCATTGATCAATGCATTAAATTGCTATGCGATCAATTTATGGCAACTACTGAACTTTTTTATCCAAAACTCCTGTACACAATCAGGTCCTGCTATTTTCCAATTTCTTATCTTTTTATTCATATTTCTGAAACTGTCTTCTGTGAAGTGGATAGCTCTTGCTGGGGATAAGAAACTGTTTACTAGGTAAAAATCTTTTTTGATCGGTTCTAAACAATTCGTTTTGCCGGTATTGCTTAATCCGTTGTTCAAACCTAGTTAGCTTTGCTTTTTTTCTTTTTTTTTTTTTTTGCATGTATGCTTCAGTTCTTCAATTACAACATTCAGGCCTTTTGTATCTACACCATACTTTATCCTAACTTTTTCGAATTTCCATTCATTCTTAAGTTCTCCATGTCTTTTCCTAACAAGTATTGACACGACGCTGTTCAAGGAGTTTATATCTTCAAAAATTCTCCTTTTCCAGCACAGTCATTTATTTCCTTTTCTATCCGTCGCTGTTCTGTTCTCAGTAGTTCTCAATCCCATCATTTCTACCACAATCCTATTAGCAGCCTTGATAAGGTTATTTGCTTGTGTTACGTTATTTGTTTCAATGTGTCACAATACATTATTGACTTTACTCGTCTCTTGATTTAGTCTTCATTGGTTAGGCTTCTTTAAGTCGCACATAAATTCTGTCCCTTCTGTCTATTAATCGATCTTCATTGTTTGAGTAGTCACTGATCTCAATTCTTTCACAATTCCCTATCTCCTCCTTTTCCATGATAATTCCTTATTTCGAACTCAAATATTTACCTCTGTTTAACCATCTCACATCCTCTCTGATGAAGGGATATCCCAGAAACAGCTGTAAGACTATATCTATATCTTTTTTCCTTATAAATGTCCTGGAAACTCCTCACAGCCTTGGCTTTGTTATCTCATTTTGTCTTATATATGTATGTATGTATGTATGTATGTATGTATGTATGTATGTATGTATTTATGTGTGTGTGTTTGTGTCTGTATTTGTCTCCCCAGCACCATTCCTTGACAACCGATGTTAGTGTGTTTGCGTCCCCGTACATTAGCTGTTCGACAGAAAAGACTGATAGAATAAGCACCAGGCTTACAGGGAATGTGTCCAGGGGTCGATTTCTTCGACTAAAGGGCGATGCTCCAGCATGACTACCATCAAATGACTGAAACAAGTAAAAGAATAAAAGAATACCAGAAGAACGTTCTGTACCACTAAACCGAGAAAGTTCTTTAAATGTGATCGATGTATTTTAAGGTTAAATAGTAATTCTGTTTACGTTTGCGTAACAGATATTTTGATTGGATTATATAGTTATCGGTTTTACACATCTCTCTATATTCTGTAATTGTCACATTATAGAAACACTTCTCATGGCACCAGCACACAATTTAGAGATGCTTACATTTTTTTAATGTTTTCTGTGAAGTTTTCACGGGTCCAGCTAGTCATTATTATTGAGAGAGCAATGCATGACATCAAAGTGACACTGGGGTAAAATATATGAAGTTCAGTATACCCATCATGACTACCCGTCTGATAAGGGTACACCAGGCACATGCATCACAACCATACGTGCGCGACATGGTAATCTTATATCAAGATAACAGCGCATGACCTCGCAGGTGGAGACCAATAAGAATTTTCCTCGGGTCGAGTAGCCCACCCCGCTCAAAAGCTCCCTGAATAAGAGTTGTTTAAGGATGTTGAACGAAACGCCCATGTTTCCAGAGATGAATTATCCAAACTCCAAAGAATTCCTCTCAACACATAGCTATGATGCTCCCCCACTGCTTCTGCTCATTATTATTATTATTATTATTATTATTATTATTATTATTATTATTATCATCATCATCATCATTATTATTGTCATTTTATGTTTGACTTTTGCTTTGCATTTGTACAAGATGTCTCCAAGTCTCACCCAGAGACCTCAGGAGACAACAAGTTAGAAGTTCATGTTGGTGTTATGCCTAGGGTGCCATATATTTGGATTTGTACATAGTGTTGTCCTAGGGAATGTTTAAGAAACCATAAGAAAATTGTGTTTGTTTTAAAACTTGAGATTGCATATACAGTATTTTACGTAAGGTATGGGCAGTTCCAATGAGCACTCTCTTTTGAATTTCTGCCATTTGGGGGTTTCCTGGTATCCGAACTAGGTAGCAATCAGCCCCTTTTGCTACTACTACTATTATTATTATTATTATTATTATTATTATTATTATTATTATTATTGTTCAGTAGTTTTATTTTTATAACGTGCTTTCACTTCACTACCGAGCGCAGCTCTGTGCGCCTTGGGTATGTGCTGTGGTTTGCTGTGGTGCTCTTATGTTTACTGTATTGAAAGTGTTTTGCGTAGAATGTGTGCAGTACTCAGTAGTGCAATTTTCTGTATGTTATATATATTTGTAAGTCCTGGTATTTTTGTTATGTATTTGTCTGAATATTTTTTTATTATATCTAAGGCACCTACTATGATAGGAATTGTTTCTGTTTTTAGATTCCACATTCGAGTTAACTCTATTTCCAGGTCTTTGTATTTTGAAAGGTTTTCCATTTCTTTTAGAGAAACGTTGTCATCTGCTGGTATTGATACATCAATTAGAAAGCATTTTTTTCTTCATGATCTTTGACAACTATATCTGGTCTATTGGCCTTAATTTCTCTATCTGTGTGCATTGGCATATTCCAGAATATGGTTGCTTTCTCGTTTTCTGTGACCTTTTCTGGCATGTGTTTATACCATCTTTTTTCTGTTGTTATTCCATAGTGTTGGCATAGCTTCCAGTGTATATAGGTCCCAGCTCTGTCGTGTATGTGAATATATTCCTTCTTAGCCAGGACTGGGCAGCCAGAGATAATATGATTTATTGTTTCTTGTCCATCTCCACATATTCTACAGTTACTTGTTATGTTTCTTTTCATTATATGTTTTTGGTAATTTCTGGTGGGGAGGCTTTGGGTTGTGCAGCAATTAAAAATCCTTCAGTCTCTGCTTTGAGTCCTGAGCTTCTCAACCATTGCTGGGATTTTTCTGTCTATTTCTTTTGCATTTAGTTTAGCCCAGTATTTACCTATTATTATTATTATTATTATTATTATTATTATTATTATTATTATTATTATTATTATTATTATTATTATTATTATTATTATTATTATTATTATTATTTTATATTTGACTTTTGTTTTGCATTTGTACAAGTTGGATCCAAGTCTCACCCAGAGACCTCAAGAGACAACAAGTTAGAAGTTCGTGTAGGTGTTATGCCTAGGGTACCATATATTTGGATTTGTACAGTTTTGTTCAAGTGAATGTTTAAGAAACCATAAGAAAATTATGTGTTTGCTTTAAAATTTGAGATCACATAGACAGTATTTTACGTAGGATATGGGCAATTCCCATGAGCACTATCTTTTGAACTTCAGCCATTTTGGGGTTTCCTGGAATCTGATCTAGGTAGTAATCAGCCCGTTTCGCTGATTATTATTATTATTATTATTATTATTATTTTATGTTTGACTTTTGTTTTGCATTTGTACAAGTTGGATCCAAGTCTCACCCAGAGACCTCAAGAGACAACAAGTTAGAAGTTCATGTAGGTGTTATGCCTAGGGTACCATATATTTGGATTTGTACAGTTTTGTTCAAGTGAATGTTTAAGAAACCATAAGAAAATTATGTTTGCTTTAAAATTTGAGATCACATAGACAGTATTTTACGTAGGATATGGGCAGTTCCCATGAGCACTATCTTTTGGACTTCAGCCATTTTGGGGTTTCCTGGTATCTGAGCTAGGTAGTAATCAGCCCGTTTCGCTGTCATTCCCAGGGCACCTATGACAATAGGTATTGTTTTCGTCTTCAGATTCCACATTTTGCTAATTTCTATTTCAAGATCTTTATATTTGCTCAGTTTTTGGTAGGTCTTGACAGATACGTTTATATCAATTGGGACAGTTATATCAATGAGGAGGCATGATTTTTGTCTGAAGTCTTTCAGTATGATGTCTGGCCTATTTGCGTCTATCTTTCTGTCAGTTTGAATGGTGAAGTTCCAGAGGAGTGCAATGTGATCATTTTCAAGTACTGGGGGTGGTTTGTGTTCCCACCAGTTTTTATCATGGGGCAAGTCCAGGTTTTTGCATATTACCCAGTGAATATATTGTGCAGCTCTATCATGCCTGTTGAGATACTCTGTAGGCGCAAGCAGACTGCACATGGAGACAACATGATCGATGGTCTCATTTTGTTGTTGGCATATACGACATAATGGGGAGCTGCCGTTCTTTAATATGTTGGCCTGGTAGTTCTTTGTAGGTAGGCATTGATCTTGGGCTGCTATGATAAACCCCTCTGTTTCTGATTTCAATCCAGAGGCCATTAACCATTGGTGGGTAAGGGCTTTGTCAATATCTGCATTATTCGCTCTCTTTGGGTATTTGCCATTGAGAGGTTTTCCATGCCATTTTTCAGTCATAATAGCTAAGGCAGCAATTTTAGCACGGGTTTTCAAGCGCTTAGCTTTTTCTGTAGGTGTTTCTAGTTCGTCTAATTCTTGAATTTGTTGCAATTGGAATTCACTTAGATATTCCTTTGCCTGTTTTGTTACTGAGTAAGATGCTTTCTTGCTTTCATATTTTAAGACAAGTTTTAGCATCCAGTCCTCAGAGTTTTTCATATAGGTGTCTAGGCCAATTGTGGCTACCTTCATTGATAATGCCAGCTGTAGTAGTCCTCGACCTCCCTCTTTTCTTGGCAGATAAAGACGTTCTATATCTGCCTTAGGGTGGTGCATTCTATGCATTGTCAACAGTTTTCGTATTTTTCTGTCAACATTACATATTTCAGTAATTGACCAGTTAACGATGTTGAAACTGTAAGTCACGACTGGTATGGCTAGAGCATTGATCGCTTCGATCCTGTTTCTCGCGTTCAGCTCTGTCTTCAGTATTGCTCTCACCCTGCGATAACATTCTCTTCTGATCCTTTCCCTCATCACTGAGTGCTTGATATTGTCCCCTTCAATTACCCCTAGGTATTTGTAGCTCTCCGCTGGTTCTAACTCTTTTATGACATTTTGCTGGTCAAGGTTCACATTAGATGTATTTGTCATTTTTCCTTTGATAAAGATAGCTTTTGCACATTTATCAAGGCCAAATTGCATCCTGATGTCATCACTGAATTGTTTAACAATCGCTAGTAGGCCTTTGAGTTGTTGGTCATTTTTTGCAAAGAGCTTTAAATCATCCATGTAAATGAGATGATTTATATTTTTATCAAATATTTTATAACCATACTGTGCATCATTGAGCAATTTTGAGAGCGGTATTAGGGCTAGACAGAAGAGGAGTGGTGATAGTGAGTCACCCTGGAAAATGCCACATGAAATTCTTACATCTCCAGCATTTAGAGATTCATTGTCATTGTTCAACATCAGTGTGGTTCTCCATGATCTCATACTTACAGATAAAAAGTTTCGCAGAGTAGGAGCTATTTTATACATTTCCAGACATTTCCTAATCCAGCTATGTGGTAGGCTATCAAAGGCCTTTTTATAGTCTATCCAGGCTATTGACAAGTTTTTGTGTCGCTTGTGACAATCTTCTAAGATCATCTTATTGATGAGTAGCTGATCTTTACAGCCATAAGATCCACGTTTACATCCCTTTTGCTCATTAGGGAATATGCTACTTTCTATTAAAAAACTATAGGTGTACTCGGTTAGGACAGATGTTAGCGTCTTATACATTGTTGTTAAGCAGGTTATGGGGCGATAATTTTTTGGTTCGTTTGTTTCCTCATTTTTTGGAAGCAGGAATGTTAAACCATTAACTAGCCAAGAGGGCATCAAACTAGGATTTTGCAAAACATCGTTGTAAAGTTTTGTTAGCAGTTCATGGCTTTCTGGGAAGGCATTCAACCAGAAGTTAGGAATTTTATCCTTTCCTGGAGACTTCCATTTGCTTGACCTCCTGAGAGCAGATCTTATATCTTCTACCCTGACCCCCTCCCACTTTTGCTCCTCTAAGGAGTCTAGGTCTGTAGCTATTCTATCAATCCAAGGGGCCTTTTCATTGTGTGTTTTATCTTCTGCCCAGATTTTATTCCAAAATTCTTGCACTTCTTCTTTTGATGGGACAGACTTTATTGTTACTGGTGTTTTCCCTATCTTCCTGTAGAAATTTTTGGGGTTATTTTTGAACATGTTATTATCTCGGAAGAATTTAACACGCTTTTCATACCTTGCTATGCGGGCAGCTTTAGCACATACCTTTTGCTTGATGGTTTCTATGGTGGCATCAATGTCAACTATGGTTTTCATGTTATATTTTTTCTTTAGTTTTTGGGTCTTTGTAGGTTTGATACTCTTGTCAAATTTAAGGTTTTTCAAACATTCTATGTCAGATCTAAGCAGCTTAATTTGGTGTTGAATGCGTTCTTGCCAAGAAGGCTTTTTGTGGGAGTGTTGTCTTTTTCTAATCTTTTCACCACATAGAATCGTTGAGATTCTTGCGGATGCATAGTACAGGTGGTTGAGATCTGTAATATCAACATCATTAGCTGAAATTATATCCTTAAGTGCAAGGCGGATTTTACCAATTATTTTCAGGTTTTGGTTAGAATTGCGAATTTTGGGGAGAGTGTCGCGTTCATTCATACTAGTTTCTTTAATTTTCAGCCATTCAATCATGATTTGATTTTTTAGATCATGTAGTTCTGTTGCGTCGATTTCTGTATGACTTCCTTCATCTATTTGATTTTCACCTGCCTTAGTGTTTATGGTTGGTTCAGAGAGTATTTTATTTTGCCTATCAGTTACCTTAACTCTTTCAATTATTACTGTATTTTCATCAGCCTTGGGCTGGTTTATAATTATTTCCTCTGTAGTATCTTCTTTAGCTGCAGTTTCATTCTTTTTATCCTTTACTGCTTGCTTAATTTGGTCAATCTCTACTTCAGTTAGTAATTTTTTTTTTATAATGTTTCTTCTGACGTTGGCAAGTTTATTACTGTCTATGTAGGGTCTTACTGCAAGGTGTTTCTGTCTCCAGTTTAAGTAGGTTTGTACAGTATTAGATTTATCTGTAGGGAAATATATGGCACGGTAGAAGGCTCTAAGAACTTCTTTATTATCTTCCCTAGACCATTTTTCATTCTTTTTCTTTTGGTTATTTGATGACGAGCATGGATGGCCATCTGTTGGAATATTCCGGTTGTGGGGTACTTCCAGCTCCTGTGTGTCGGGAAGATTTGAACCAGTAGCAGATTTCTCGTCTCGGATCTGGTTCATTATCTGAGTAAGTGGTCCTTTATAATCCGGTCTATGACCATTGCGGTTTATATTTTGTTTTATTAACAGTGAGGCATAACAAGCTTCGACGTTGACGCTAGGGGACGGATCTGTCTGTTTAGGGTAAGTTTTTTGAGACAACACCGTCTCCGAGCTTTCGTGACGTAGCTTCTTAAGGCTAGCAGATCTATTTCGAGTGAGTGGCCCTTTGTGATTCGGTCGATAACCACTCTGGTTTGTGATCTGCCTTGTTATCATTGAGGCATGACGAGCTTTGGCGTTGACATTCGGGGACGGATTTGTCTGTTTAGGGTCAGTTTTTTGAGACAACACCGTCACCGAGTTCTCAGCATGTAAACATTGCTCGTAGCGTAGTTTTTTAAGGCTAGCAGATCGGTATTCATCTGTATTTTTTTTGTTGATAGATTTATCTCCAGGCATAGTGTATTTTTGTGTGTGTGTGGCGTTTTAAACTTATGAATGGTTCACTGTCTGTATTTGTTCACAAAATGAAAATAAACAAAGAAGAAAGAAAAAAAGTTTTGGTTTTGCTTCGTTTGTGATATGTGTTTTCGTATCCGTAAGTGTGTCCTGTGATTTTTACGTAGTTCTGTAAACATTAAGATGCATGTGTAGTTCTATGGGTATCAAAACGTATATATCATTGTGTACACGTTCAAGTGTATGCGTAATTATTCAATATATGTACTTACTATTTTGTTCCATTTCTTTTTTTTTATATAGTTTGTAAACTTTCCGGTGTTGGTTTTGCGTGTGTGATCGCACGTGTTTCATTGAGACATCGTGCATAGGAGGGCCTGTGCTTTGTATTGCAGTGAAATTTCATTTTTTAAGAATAAAAAATATTCTTAAAAAAATTATCTTCGTTAAAAGACCGCTTCCTTCAAATCTTCCACCGGTTCTTTTGGCTAATTCCATCGATGTTATTGGATTAGATATGTTTTTGTATAGGGAGCCCGGTGTAGCACATCCATGTTGTTATTCAGCCCGTCTATTATTATTATTATTATTATTACTATTATTATTATTATTATTATTATTATTATATTTATTATTATTATTATTATTATTGAGTGAGAAAACAGTTCATGCCAGCTAAGTGAGACTGGGGTAGAATATACGAAGCCCAATATACCCATTATGACTACTCGTCTGATAAGGGTATACCAGGCACATGCATCACAATCATATGTGCGCGACATGGTGATCTTATATCAAGATAAACAGTGCATGACCTTGCAGGTTGGGCCCAGTTAGAATTTTCTTCAGGTCGAGTAGCCCATCCCGCTCAAAAGGTCCCTGAATAAGAGTTGGTTAAGGATGTTGAACGAAATATCTATGTTTCTAGAGGTGTAATTTTCAAAGAATTCTTCTCAGCACATGACTATGATGCTCCCCTACTACTTCTGCTCATGATCAGAGATGCACGTATCGTCAGCCACCAAGGGACATGCTCAACTGATTAAGGTCAAGCAACTGACAAGCAAATCTGTGGTATTATTTGTTGTATTTGTTGTAGCCCATCTTTTGTACCAAGACAAAACAATGTACATGATAACACTTCCAGTCATTTAAGATCAGAAACCGCGAGAACCAGTACCTAGTACTGCAGCATGATTGCTGTTGTTGTTGTTGTTGAAATATGATATGAAAGTTTAGTAGAATAGTTTATCGTTACGTTTTCTTTTTTTTTTTTTATTTAAATGTTCTTTATGAACGACAGATGCCAAAACGGCTGCCTCAGACTCACGCTTTTGATATCATTTTTGGTTCTCGTGGTAACATTATTATAAATCTTATAAACTCCATGAAATTGAAGCTATTCATAACTTCAATTTCATGGAGTTTATGCGTTGTTGTTTAAGCTATGTTCCAAAATAATACTTTTAATTAATGTTTTTTAAAAACAATAAGTGTGTATACGGATATTCAGTTTGTACGCGCCTGCGCAGACGCATATATATACACATATGTATTTTCAGACACACATATGTGCACAGAATTATATATTCATGTATACATACATGTATAGACATACACATATATATACCAATATAAATATACTCACACATAGACATGCACTCACACTACTAACAAAACATTTTGAAAATCAACGTTTTTTCCTGAACCAGAACGATATTCAAAGAGACTTGTACTTGCATAAAAGATATTTAACCGCGTACGTACAACGTGTTGACTGTTCAATTTTTTTGTTCACACCAATTGTACCTTGAGTCAAAAATCTCAGTTTTTCTCTCAAACAAAGCTCACATCGCATTTTTGATTTGAGGCAAAAAGTGCAAGATATGCAGGATGTGACTAGAGATAATTATTCAATCCGTGCAAAATGCTTTCTAAACAAGTTTAAACACCAAGAGACTGGAATGCTTTGGTTTTTCTCCGGTAAGAAAAATTTTGACCGGGACCAAAAGGTAAAGCCAAGAACGACAAATGATTTTGCAGTGACTTGAATTGAATGATATTCCAACTGTCTTGCATGCTAAGTTCCCAGCAACTGTGATAGTTCTGGGAGTCGTCAACAACGAGGGAGATGCCATGCATCCTCACTTTTTTTCACACGGCTTAAGAGTCAATACCGCTATCTACACAGGGGTGTTGGAGAAAGTTGTGAGGTCTTGTATAGACAGAATACGCAACGGAAAAGCGTACGTCTTCCAACAAGACTGCGCTGCTTCATATTACTAGGACAACCCAAGCGTGAATGCGCGCCAATCTCCACCACCAAGTTCTCCCAGATACATGGCCTCCTAGCTCTCCAGCCCTCAATCCACTGGACTATTATGTATGGGGCATAGACGAGGGAGAGGTCAGTCAACAACCTCATAACACCATATAATCTCTCAAGTCAGTTATAACCAGCATTGTGCTCAAAATTGATAAAGATCATCTGATTCAGGCATATCAACGCTTCATAGCGATACATAACCTGCATAAAAACCTCGCTTTCGCGTATACACACACTCGATGTGCTTATTTCTATTTTTTCTGTTCACTAGATGTTGTCCGAGTAATACTCAAAGGTTACCTGAACCGATTTTATGCCTCTGCCTCCATCCCTCCGTTTTACATATATACTGTCGACGTCACTGTTGATATGGAAGTTACGAGTGGATGTTAATACTTTCCTAGTTCTGATGTCTAGGGTGTAGATATTTCAAGTGTTCAGTCTATTATATCAAATGTATGAGATATTCTCATCAAGTGCGAGATATTTGTAGCATCCGTCGTTAGAGATAGCGGATATAATCAAGGCATTGGTGTTCATATTTTCTACCAGGTCAATAATCTTTCCTCGTTTAACTAACAAATATGAGCACTTATCCTGACCGAATTCATTCTTATATCCAGTAAGAATGCTGTGACTAATTCTAACTGTTTCTTGGTGTCATAGATGTTACTTAATTACAGCACGAGGTCGTCAACAAAAAGGGCTTGGGTGACATTAATTTTTCTGTCCTATGTAGATTCTTCCATATAGTCTTTGCATTTTCTCAACAGGACTGATAAGGGGTTCAATGTATGTGTGTGTGCCACGCACGTCTCTGTGTGTGAATGCGTGTGCGCAGCTGCGTATATCTGTGTCTGTTAACATCCTAGCCTAAAATAAACTTTTAAAAAAGGGTGTCAGTTGCTTTTCGAAAAGCAGAAAATGATGAAATAAGTGCCCGGCAGAAAATAACTCTAAAACCATTTCAAGTGGTTTCTGTCATCGACATACAACCATGCCGGAGCATCGCCTTTCAAAGCATGCCCCAGCATGGCCGTAGTCCGATAACAGAAGCCACTGAAAGAGTACACTACGATTATTTCAGATTAATTTTCTCTATTCTTGATTCCTTTTCTTTCACACTGACTAATTGTATCTTCACTACCACCACCACTGCCACCACCACCATCACCACCACCACCATCACCACCACCACCGTCTCTACTACCACCACTTCTGTTTTCATCATCGTTAGCACTACTACTACCATCACTGCAAACGACCACCTTCACCGCTGCTACCTATACTGCAAATCAACATTACGTCAGTAAACTCTATCGTTACCAACATATCTTCAACGATTGCAAACTATATTGCACCAGCATAACCACTACCACCTGCACCAGCGTAACCACTACCATCC
>NC_142952.1:21671507-21684007 GCF_046866305.1 Octopus bimaculoides
GTGAATTTGTTTTATCTTTTTCTTTTTCTTTTTTTGGTTTTTTTTTTTTCATAATAAAATAATCAATTTAATCTCTTGTTTGGACCAGTAGATTTCTAGAATATTCATAAATTGTTTTGCGGTTATAAAGAATTCATTGATTCAGCCTACATAGTTTATTGTAAATGATTTTCCCGACAGGACCTCCAAGATTGTTGGGAGAAGCAGGGGAGGGGTCTGACCTGAATGCTTTCGATAAGGATACTTACAGGCTAGATGACTGGGTTAATGCTGTTTGTTTTTCTGCAGTTCTGCAGTCGTTGACTTACATTTGTTCAATAGGAACGTTGAACTGCATCGATTTCGGAGTCCCCTTTCCTCAGACTAGGCCAATGCAAAAGAACAGACGAAGAAACAGACGACGGATTAAAAGTGTTCGGTCATGTAGGATTCAAGAGATTATGTCAGAAAGAATATTTATCATTTTTGGTCAATGAAGAAAAACAAAACCTTTATATTTAGTGATTCAATATACGAGGTGCATTCCAAAAGTTTTGAAACTTTTTTAGGTGAGGCAGTTTTAACTGTTCTAGATCATTGCAGTTTTAGTGTATCATTACTATACATTTAATAAGCTGACCTGCTAACTTTTGTTATTCCAGATTGAAGGAGACGGTTGTAACAGCACTTTGAACACACTACTAAACACTGCTCATCACGGCTGACTAGATTTCAGAATGCAATCACGACGTGAAGACAATTTAGAAGCTCACTATGAATTAAAGTTTTGTTTTAAACTGGGCAAAAATGCTACAGAAAATTATAAAATACTCCAGACTGCTAATGAGCCAGACTGCTAATGAGCCAGACTGCTAATGAGCCAGACTGCTAATGAGCCAGACTGCTAATGAGCCAGACTGCTAATGAGCCAGACTACTTTTTCGCTGACAAGCAAGTTTCACCAGGAAGTTCGTGATGATCCCCTTTTTTCAACAGCAAGGACATCATCTACATCCTCTGGATTCCTTCTGGTCAAAAGATTAACAAAGAGTACGTTGTAGTGGTTTTGAGGGAGTTCACGAAGAGATTTCGCCGCAAAAGAAAACACCTGCACCAGGACAATGCACCAGTCAACAATTCCATTCTGGTAACCAACTATTTGACAAAGATGGGCAACAAAGATTTCTTCACCTTCCCTACAGTCCAAACTTTGCTCTCTGTGACTTTTAGTTGTTTTCCAAGCTGAAGGAGAAAATGAAGGAGGCTGTGGTAAGGATTCTGGACACCTTCAGTCTGGAGACTTCCATGGGGCCTTCACAAAGTGACTGGAGTGCTACAAGTGCATTGATGTCAGAGGATACTACTTTGTAGGAGACTAGTTTTGTACCTCTTTGAAATTGATAAGTGTCTCTCTTGGAAAAATCTCAAAACTTCTGGAATACACCCAGCAGGGCAGGAAACATGGAGACCAGGCTTTTCATCATAAGCTTGGTCAGTGTTAACTGATCTGTAACTAAACAACAACAGTAACACATCATGATAAAGTACACTGTTAGTTTAATTTTCAAATTCCATGGTGAAAACGTGAAAACACCAGTTGGTGTTTGAGACGGGGAGAAAAGTAGTAAGCGAGGAGGATGCATGAAAGCATGTTGTTATTTTTCTTTGTCTTACTCCTGATCGAGGCGAACTATAATCAGTTGTTCTAGCTGTAACTATCCCGTACTTTTTTTCTGTCAGACAGCTAATATAGAACCTGATAAAAAAAAGATAAGAAAACAAAATTGTTGTGGCTGGGACGCTTTTTAATGTTACCATAGATCAACTCGATCAGAGCTGACCTGGGGCTAAATAGCAACAACCTAAACGCTAACAATAACAACAAAAATTACGTAAGATTGTGTTCTTGCTTTCCACGAACCAATCAAACGCTCTTATTCTCACCATCCAATCAACATTCAATGATAACGGTGCCAGATATCTAAGAATATTGCTGAAGAGAGAAATATCCATCGCTGATATCAAACTTTAGCAATATAATACTTCAGCGATCATCATCATCATCATAATCATTATTATTATTAAGTAATATCTGTCACCAATCAGTCGCGATTTCAAATTCATTCAATAACAACGATGTACACGGTGTAATGATGTCTTCGATGAAAAGCAGACAATATTACAATAAATATAACCATCAAAAATATATGTAAAAAAAGAGGCACTGAAAGGAAATAAAGTCTAAATATTCTCTGGGTTTTCCAGCTTATTCTTAATTTATTTATGTCAGATCTGATCTGTAAGACAAAACGGGCGCGCGCACACACACACACACACACACACACACACACACACACACATACATACATACATACATACATACATACATACATACATACGTAAATACATACTCAAGTAGAATGCGGTATCGGATTTTATGCAGTGCTCACTTTTTATCCCTGAAGATCACTGATAAATTCTCTCGCCTTATCCTCGAGTACCAGGCTCCTGTTCAATTTATGCCCTTTGTGTTCTGAGTTTCCCGCATGGGCGCAAGCGTTACTGTGTCGTTAAGAACCTCTCTTTGCAACCATAGAGTTTCGGTTTCCATCTCACTGCGGGTCACCTTCGACAAGCGTCTTCTACAATAGACGGAAACCGAGTGGGAATTCCGTCGTATATCTTCATTTTTCAACTCTTACTTTCTTCAGTCATTAGGTTGCGGCCATGATGGGGCACCGCCTTTTTAACTTTTAGTTGAATGAATCGACCCCAGTACTTACTTTATCCTTAAGCCTGGAATTTATACTATCGCTCTATTTTGCCAAACCGCTAATTTAAGGGATGCAAACACACCAACACCGGCTGTGAAGCAGTGGTGGCGGGGACAAACACTGGTACAAAGACACACACACATAGATATATATACATACATACATATATATATATATATATATATATATATATATATATATATATATATATATATATATATATATATATATATTCTTTTCTACGCTAGGCACAGGGGCCGAAATTTGGGGGGGAGCGGGCCAGTTGATTAGATCGACCCTATAACGCATCTGGTACTTAATTTATGGACCCCGAAAGGATGAAAGGCAGAGTCGACCTCGGTGGAATTTGAACTCAGAACGTAATGACAGGCGAAATACCGCTAAGCTAACGTTTCTGCCAGTTCGCCGCCTTGAAGTATTAAAAGATGCTCACAGAATGAAAGAAAGATCGTTTTACATTTCGAGCAAAGCTCTTTTTCAGAAGCAGGAGACAAAGGAAAGTCAAAGAGAAAAGGAAGACGGAGGGAAAAAATCGCCAACAATCCACCTGTAATTACATTTTGAAATATATAAACATACGTGCATGCATACATATATATATATATATATATATATATATATATATATATATATATATATATATGTATGTATGTATGTGTGTGTGTATGTATGTATGTATGTATGTATGTATGTAGGTATGCATGTATATTATATTATAAATTTACATATTTATATATATATCATACACACACACACACACACACACACACACACACACACACACACACACACACACACACACACATATATATATATGTGTGTGTATGTGTATGTGTGTGTGTATGTGTGTGTGTGTGTGTGTATGATATATATGTGTGTGTATATGTATATATATATATATATATACTTATACATATATATGCAGACATACATTAGCGCTCCCGCATACATACACACACACACACACTCATTTAAAAAGGAAAAATATATAAATATATATATATATAAAACAAATATAAAAATTAAAATTAGAACTTAAAAATTAAGGGGAGTTAAAACGAGTGGAAAAGTTCTTACAGGAACATAGTAGAAATGTGGACTCTAGCCGTGGTTTTGGGTCCCCCAAAACCGCAACAGGTATTTTGTGACATGTGGACATGTTCCAAAGAGTTCAGTTCTTGAATTTAAACATATAGCGGGGTCTAAGGAACTTTTCCAGATGAGCCATCTTTCCATATTACAGGCCCCATATAGTGGACACAGGTCTTTATTCCTGTAGGAACAGCCGGCTTCGTGGTGTTGTATTGTGCGTGATTATGCTTTTAAAATTTGGGGTGGAACTAAAGCTAATTTTTAGCTTGTGCCTATTAAAGAGTTTTCTATATATGTGATGTATTGCAAAATGTCTGTCTATAAGTGACAAGAAATATTCACCTATATTAAATATTTACCTATATTATCTATATTACCTTCGGGTGAGTAAGGGGGTGATTTTCTTATGTCAATGTTTGCTTTTCTTTATTTCTGGTCTAATAGTAGGGGTGTAAACTATTTCCTCTAACTCCACTAGCTTTAATTGTTATATAGGGGGTAGCATTTGAAAGGTTTTCTCTGCAAAATTGGGTATTTAACAGTGGATCCAGTGAAAGATTGGATGTTTTCATCCCTATTTTCTGTATGTATGTATATATATATATATATACATATATATATATATATATATATATATATATATATATATATATATATATATATATATATATATATATATTATTCAAAGAAATTCCAAATTTGTATGATTTTCACGTTTTATTTAAAATCTTATAATAATATAATATAATGATATGATGGAATATTAAATGTCCATTATGACTGAACTAGTACTTTCATGCAATCTTCAGGTTCATATAGTAGTGGTAACAGTTATGTTTTACAATTTACAACTGTGTAAGTTATAAATTTTTAATCGTCACCACTGCTACATGAACCTGAAGATTGCATAGTGTAATGTATGAAAGTACTAGTTCAATCAGAATGGACATTTAATACTCTATCATTTCGTTATATTATCTTATCTTATATCATATTATTAGATTGTAAATAAAACGTGAAAATCAGACGAAGTTGGAATTTCTTCGAGTAACATATTCTTCTATACACAATCATACACACCCGTGTATGTATATATATATAATCAAAATAAGCAACAAAGGTATCCAGAGGTAATACAGTACGATCGTTTCATGCAATTCCATTTAATTGAACAATGTAATCATTATATCAATTGTTCAATTAAATGGAGTTGCATGAAACGATCGTACTGCATTACCTCTGGATATCCTTGTTGCTTATTTTGATTTTAATCACCTTACTTTGAAATTGTATGGATAATGTCGTACTAAATTCTGGTGCCTCAACTTAAGTACCATATTCACCTGAATCTAAATTTTTGCTGAACTCATCTATATATATATATATATATATATATATATATATATATATATATATATATATATATATATATATATATGTATGTATGTATGTATGTATGTATGTATGTATATATATATATATATATATATATATATATATATATATATATGTATATATATATATGTGTGTATGTATATATATATATGTGTGTATGTATATATATATTATATATATATATATGTATATATATATATATATATATATATATATATATGTATATATATATATATATATATATATATATATATATATATATATGTATATATATATATATATATGTATGTATATATATATATATATATATATATATATATATATATATATATATATATATATATATATATATATAAGTTGTCTGTAACAGAATACAATAAGATGTTCCCCTGTTGATCCAAATGCACTTGGAACATCCAATGCTTAGCTCCAAATAACTGCTGTAACGGGGAAATATACGTAAGGGCTACTAATTTATACTCGTATTCAGCTGAATTTTCTCCATATAGATGCATAGACACACACATGCATACATATATACAGGCATACATCAATGCATTCGTACGTACGTACATACACACACATACACACGCACATATACACATACACACATACATACATACATACATACATACATGCATACACATATACATACATACATACATACATACATACATACATACTCATGTACAATGCAGTTATGGATTTTATGCAGTTATGGATTTTATGCAGTACTCACTTTTTGTACCTAAAGATCAGTGCTAAACTCTATCCCCTTTTCCTCAACATGCACACACACACACACACACACACACACACACACTCACACACACACACTCACACACACACACACATACACACGCGCCTATAACGTCTATGTATATTCACCCTTGGTGTTTTATTTGCATCCATTATATTTGATAGATTATGTTTGTCGAAGTCACACTCCTCACGGTTCCGCAAATCAGTGCTGAATTTGTTTCCTTAATGAGGTAATTCAATGCAACAGCAGTCTATAAATATTAAAATGAAAATGATAATTACGGTGAATGAAAATGAATTCTTAAGTTTTATTTATGCACGCAAAATTAGAGTAGAAATTTAATATGGTTATAAATTAAAACGAAGATAATAAATCTTAAACATTTCAAACACAAAACTTCATTAAACCCCTGCAAAATCATTCTGTTAATCATCTTCAAAACTAAATAAAGCCTTCATAATCATCAGGATAAACGATATCGCTGTGCAGATCCTCTTCATCATTGCTATCCGTAATTATAGGCCGCCCATCATCATCATCATCATCATCATCATCATCATCATCATCCAACGGATATTCGCCTTCTGTAGAAACCAATGCATTCAAAGTTCCTCATTTCTTGAAGGATTTGATAATGATGTCAGCTTTAATTTCTTTCCATGATTTAACGATCCATTCACAGATCAGAGACACCGATGGAGCCCATTCACTTCCCATTTTCAGTATGATTTTCATCCCCCTCACACGTCCACTTACTCTATTTCATCTTCACCATAACCGTAAATAGTTTACTAACACCCATCTAAAGCTTGTGAAACACTTGTAATCCCTTTAGGAATTATTATTACGTTATTGTTTTGTGATCAGACATTATCAGATACACTCTACTAAATCTAACTTACACTGATTTTAGATGGACAAACTTTTTCTTCCTCAGTCCACCAGGTTAGAAATTCCAAGCTTTTATCTTAACCGCTTACTGCATACAGCTTCATCTATTCATTCTTGTGGGTGCACATGTACAATAATTCCTTTGGAAATTGTATTTTTCTCTTAAAAATATTTGTTTTAACTGTGTGCCATTTGCAAAAATATCTCAGAGATTGTTATTACTCAGACAGATCAGTTGTGATTGTAACGATCAATGGTTGTAACGGACAAAGCTCAGCTCAATGTTGAATATGTTGAAATAGTTAAGTGATGGTTATAATAACGCAGCTTATTAGTGGTTGTAAAGAAGCAGCTCAGTAGTGTAACACAGGTGAGCATTGATTTAGTCTCTGTCACTCCATCGATTACGACGACGAGGATTCCAGTTGATCCGATCAACGGAACAGTCTGCTCGTGAAATTAACGTGTAAGTGGCCGAGCACTCCACAGACACGCGTACACTCTTGACGTAATTCTCAGAGAAATTCAGTATGTCACAGAATGTGATAAGTCTGCCCCTTTGAAATACAGGTCCAGCTCATTTTTACCAGCTGAGTGAAATAAAGTGTCTTGCTCAAGGAAAACACGTGCAGCTGGAAATCGAACTCATACCTTATGACTGTGAGCCAAATACCTTAACTACTAAGCCATGCGTCTTCTTAATGAGATAGTGAAGAGAGTTGAAATGAGATTGTAATGAAGCAGCTCAGTATCGCTTGTAATGAAATAGTTTAGTTGAGGTTGTAAGGATACATGTATTATCTGTAATGACACCGTTAAGTCGTAGTGGCAATAAAACATCTCATTGTTCATTGTAACGGGGTGTCAGAAATCATTGTAATGACATAAGTGGTAATTATAATGAATTGATTTAACAATAGTGGTTATAATGATAATCTTCATTGATGATTTTTAATGAAAGAAATCAGTGGAGGTGGTTGTAATGGCTCAGTATTCATATCTATGCATTTGTTGGTTTTATTGAAACAGCTTAATGTGAGTTGTATTGAAGCAGCTAAAGTGGTGGTTGCAATGATATAACAATAAAACCAACTTAGTGATTGCTGTAGTGATACCCCTACACCTGTAGGAATAACACACTTCTTAAGTGCTTGCAATGACGGAATGGATAGAGCGAGAACAACTCTGATCATATTTCATCTTGATCAAAGATAAAACAACGGAAAACAACAATATATTTTCAAGGCACCCGCTTCAATACCTACTGCGCTCTCTGTTACACACACCAATTGATGTTTCCACCATAGAATTTGGAAATTTATAACGGAGATTGAAAATGGTGAAAATTTGTGGAATTGATATACGACTTGAGATGAAAATGAACTGGTAAGCGATGATTTATTCTCCGTTATAAAATACAGTTATTGCCATACATGAAATAGAATAACATAACAGGTTACAACAAAGGTGTGTGAGAGACTTCGTGGTTAGGCTGGACTGTTGCTCTTGTAGGCAAAAGTTGACATACTGTTTGGTGGTGTGTAGAGGCAGCCGTTGATCTGTTGGTCGTATGGTCTTCATTCAGCAACGATGTAAGCAGGTGTCTGCTGGAGAAGACACCTGCGGAAAATGGCTGGTGTCAGATACAATGTTGCCGGAGACGAGTTGCGTGTGGTCCGTGGCGAGTGCCGAAGACCTAGAGCAGTCGAGAACTGTCGTTCTTATAGAGATCAGTAGGCTCCCAGGAGCTGGTGATTAATATCCCGCGTAAGGAAAAATGAACTGGACAGCTGGAAACCGACCAATACAAACAACAGGTTCGTTTAATTGCGAGGTCATGTGACCTGCTGGAACGAAGAGGGCTTGTGGAGCTGATAATCAAGTATTTAAGCCTTCTGCTACAAATTAAACTTAATTACTAAAAGCCTACTTAACCTCATTATGTTGTTGTTTAGCCCCAGGTCAAGCCGGACTGACCAGATCTATGATAAAGGCATTCCAGCAGATAAGTCTCCGTGTACCCCAGTCTTTTCGCTATTGCTTAAAAAAAAGGAAGTAAATATGGTTTTCTTTATTGATCAAATAATAGTTGTGTTGTTGTATTCCGATATAATCTTGCCGGAATGTCTCGTGTATTTTCTTTTTTCAACACAGCAGAGAGTGGTTTGAGGGACATTTTTGTAACTATTTCTAGTAGGCTGTACAATCACGTAAAGACTTCTCTGTTGGGCTCATCCCGTTGTTATTGTTACCTAAGAGGCAAAAGATAGTTGATTGATGAAGCGTGCTTCTTCTTTATGAACTTCTCTCTCTTTTTTTCTCTCTCCCTCTCTCTCTCTCTCTCTCTCTCTCTCTCTCTTTCTCTCTCTCTCTCTCTCTCTCTCTCTCTCTCTCTCTCTCTCTCTCTCTCTCTCTCTCTCTCTCTCTCTCTCTCTCTCTCTCTGTTCAAGATCTAACGTCCAACAATTCCTCATAATGTCACATAATGCACAATTGTCTCTTTTGTTATATTTTTTACCCGATCGAAAGACGTTCACTGTTTTACATTCTTTGTCATTTCCTCCTGTGTTCTTAACTAATTAAGCCAATATTTTTATTAGGTTACCAGATTTGAATATTTGTTGTGCTTAATTTTTCGTATATTTTTGTGTACTTGTTATCGCCTTGTCCCCGACACCATTCCCCGATAACGTTCGTTGAGCACTCTTTGCCTTAGTACATGGTCGTCAGCCGGAGCGACGGAGACCATCTAGTCAATCCTAAGAATGCTCAATGACTTGCGCGGTGGCTTCGTTTAAACTGAAGAAGAGCTGTTCACCGTCAACCTCCCTCTCTCATCCTTGACCATCTTCAATCCATTGACAAGACCAGTTCAAAACGGCCAGGGACGGAGATCCACAATGCGTTGCTGCAGCCGACTTCCCTTCTGTTCAACTATGAAGGTTTCTTCCATAGATTCCCCTGGATCCAGCTTTTACATGCACAAAATTACGGGTGAATTTGCCTTGGAGAGCTTAAAATTACCGGCGCTTCACAAGTAGGAACATGTTTTTAACTTAAAGATTAAAACTAACAAAAATATATTTTATAATTTGTTTTATTGATTATAGTTTCGCCCATCAAAAATATGAATAACATGTTGTCCAAGACGCTTGGTCACTAGTATGATTCTTTAAAACTTTGAATTATATATTTATAATTCTGCAGAGCCTTTGGATACACGTTGTAATGCGCCGGAATATAATCCTTGAAAGCCATTGGTTCAGATGGTCGCATTTCGCTTTTGTTTTATATTCCTCACTACTCAATATTTCAATGTATGTGGATATGTTTGTTACAATGGTAATAAACAAATGTGTTACACACACCTACATACAAACACAATTCACTCCTTCACCTGCACTTCTACCAATGTCATCTACTGCATTTCCTGCTCTCTCTGCCCTTCTCTATACATCGGGCAAACGGGACGCCGCTTGGCTGACCGGTTCGTGGAACACCTCCTAGACATCCAACTCGACAATGACACCCCGGTCTCGTCCATTTCCGCTCTACCGATCACTTTTTGCAGCACCTGTCTGTGTTTGGATTGTCCTTGCACAGGGGCCATCCGGACTCTCGTTTGCGCCGTGAACAAGGATTAATCTTCTCTCTTCGCTCCTTTGCGTCACATGAGCTAAACTCTCCTCTCCTCTTCATCTAACCTCCTCCCCTCTTCATATAACCTCCTCCCCTCTCCTCTCTCCCTCTCACACCTACTTCCTCCCTCCCACCTCTCCTTTCTTGCTCCGACTCCTACTTCTTCTCTTCACTCCTACTCTCCTTCTCTCTTCTCTTCACTCCTACTCACCTTCTCCCATCCCCCTCTCCCTTCATCATCACGCCTCCATCGTAACCCCACCCCCACACAATTCAACCCCACCTTCCCTATCCATCCCATCATACTCCCACCCTATCCCTTACACCCACTCCCACATACCCCACCTCTACCCCCACCCTCAGTCTACCCTCATACCCCACCTCTACCCCACCTCTACCCCACCTCTACCCCACCTTCAACATAGCCTACACCCCTCCTTGCTTTCCCCACTCTCGCCTCCCCCACATCCCAACACCATCACACCACACCACTACACCATACACCACCATACCACACAACACCACATCACATCACATCACACAACCACGCACACACTAGCACTGACCACTTCCCAGCCCCACTTCCACACACCTACACATACACACACGCACACGTCAATGTCACCAACCCACTTCCACACGCACATACATGCTCTCTTATACACACGCACGCGCACTTTCGTTTTGGGATCACCACTACTTTAGTATCTCCCCTTCGTCTTAGCTCTCCTGTGTGACCCCTCTGTCTGGCATTCGCCATGATAGATCGCTAGCCACTACACATTCTTTATTTTCTCTCCTTGTTTCTTTCTGTGTTCCTTTCTGTGGAAGAGCGTAGGCTCGAAATGTTAAAGACTTTCTCTATTCCCGAGCGTTATACTAATACATCTTTTTGTTGTCTACATCACATGTCTTCATCTTTTTTTGTGAATTCTCCCTATATACATACATACATACATATATATATATATATATATATATATATATATATATATATATATATATATATATGTATGTATGTATGTATGTATGTATGTATATATGTATAGATTCAAATGAATATGGTACTTAGTTGAAGCACCAGAATTTAGTGCGGTATTATCCATGCAATTTCAAAATAAGGTGATTAAAAGCAAAATAAGCAACAAGGATATCCAGAGGTAATGCAATACGATCGTTTCACGCAACTCCATTTAATTGAACAATGCAACCATTACATCAATTTAAATGCAGAGCAATCCTCAGCTGCACAAAGACATAGAATTTAATTAAATTAAAACAGA
Source organism: Octopus bimaculoides (assembly GCF_046866305.1). Classification (NCBI taxonomy): domain Eukaryota; kingdom Metazoa; phylum Mollusca; class Cephalopoda; order Octopoda; family Octopodidae; genus Octopus; species Octopus bimaculoides. The sequence continues at coordinate 21,683,345 of NC_142952.1, forward strand.
TGGACACATTAGTATAATTTTACTTAAAATCTCCAAGAAGTTAAGGAGATAGACAAAGAACATGCTGCCTATTCTTTCACTTAGAAGCTATCAAGGTGTCAGGAAGAAAGATTTGTTACAGAGTTTGCTTGTCACTGTTTTATGGTGTCAGTTTTAATTTATAGACTAGTTTTATCAAATCCTTGTATATCTAAGGCCGAGAGAACAAGGGGCAGGGTCTGTTAGGGGAAGGGCTGAGGGAGTAGACAGAAATCATAGTGGGTATAGGCATAAAAAATCAAGATTTATTAGAAGCAATATCATGAGATTTGGTAAAGGAAAAACTTAAATCAAGATGTTAGCTGACAATTAAGGGGGCCGGCCACCAGCAGACCATTGATAATGAAAACAGGGGATTTAGGGATCCGTTTTAGGGTTCCGTTATAGCAGGTATATATTATGTGGTAAAAGGAAAACCAAGGCAGAACGAGTATCTCAAGTCTTTTAGAATAGTTTAATTAGAGTAAGGTGAATTTGAAGTCTTACAGCCGTTTCTGGGATAACCCAAGTGGTAGGTTAGTATGTCCACGCACTGGGTGTTCCGTCATCAGAGACGAGGTATGAATATTTTAGACAGGGAAAATTTACAGTTTACAAGGAATAAAATAGATTCACAGTTTATAA
>NC_142952.1:21696507-21709007 GCF_046866305.1 Octopus bimaculoides
CTCCGAGTACTATAATGACAACCTTTTACGGTTTGTTCTAGTTTATAACATATATAAATAATCCTTCATTTTTCTAATATTGAGGTCTCATTCTTTTGTTGTTACTTTTTATATTATATATATATATATATATATATATATATATATATATATATATATATATATATATATATATATATATATATATATTATACTTTATAGAGCAAAGACTAAACGGTTGTCATTATTAGTACTCAGTTTCGAATGTCGGAGCGAAGAGCTACTGTACATTCTCGTCGGCTATTAAATGACAATAGACGCTATGAAAAACCGTTAAATATAAGGGGAAGTAGCCATAACAGATGGAAAAAGAGGAAAAGAAAACATAAAAATATATAAAAAGTCATAAAGACAAAACACCTGCGTTCACAATGTCTACATACGTACACACGCACACAAAACATATATAGGCACACACACAAACATATATATATATATATATATATATATATATATATATATATATATATATATATATATATATATATATATATATATATATATGAACATATATGCATATGCGTACTCATACACACACACATACCCGCACACACATGTATATATATATATATATATATATATATATATATATATATATATATATATGCAACCTCATCCTCATCTACACATATATACTTACATGCATCACGTAACATAACACAAGTATATAGACATGTAGTTATGCGTATAAATATGCGTATGTATATAGACATACATTTATACTCCCGCATACACACATACACCCGCACATATACAAATATATGCATATCCATATAAGTAAAGGGAGGGTGTGTAAATGGAAATCGCACATATGCACTGGACAGTCTTACACACTTATGCATACATATACACACACAAATATATACACACACACTTACACACATATACATACGCACACACATATACATACGCACACACATACACACACGCTTACATACATATTCATACATATACACACACATTTACATACATATACATACATACACATATACGTACACACGCACACCTATAAAAAGGAAAAATATATAAAAATATATATATAAAACAGATACAAAAATCAAAATTTTAAATTAATGGGAGTTAAAACGTATGGAAAGGTTTGTGCAGGAACATAGTAGAAATGTGGACTCTAGCCGTGGTCTTGGTAGCAGGGAACCGCAACCGATATTTTGTGACGTGGGAACATAATCCAAAGAGTTCAATTCTTGAATTTAAATATGTAGCGGACTCTAAGGAACTTTTCCAGATGAGCCATCTTTCCATATTACAAAGATCGCACTTGCCACTACCGTTAGTATAAGGGTTACACTTGGATAAGATCTTCCAGCAAATACTATAGTTGACACCTTATTCTTTTAACAACCATATATAACTGGATAATTTAGTAGTCTTTCGTTATTCCAGTGTCTGAAGGTTAAGGTGTGATTGTTGAATCTTGCTTTAAAATTTCCCTCTGTGAGACGCACATGTCTCTTGGATGAAACTGTATTATTAGCGTTGGAGGAATTTACAGTAGCTTCATAAATAATGGCCTCCATTTAGTGGGCACAGGTCTTTATTCCTGTAGGAACAACCGTCTTCTTGGTGTTGTGTTGTATTGTGCGTGATTATGCTTTTAAAATTTAGGGTGAAACTAAAACTAATTTTTAACTTGTGCCTATTAAAGAGTTTTCTATATTTATGATGTATTGGAAAATGTCTGTCTATAAGTGACAAGAAATATTTACCTATATTAAAGATCATTTCGGGTGAGTAAGGGGGCGTGAACCAGATAATTTTCCTGTGTCTGTTTCCTTTTCTTTATTTCTAATCTAATAGTAGGGGTGTAACCCATTTCCTCTTTAAGTCCACTAGCTTTGAGGGCATTGTTATATAGGGGAAAACATTATTAAATATGTCTATATTGGAGGAGGGCCTAGAAATACTCCTTCTTAACTAAATTCTTAAACACTATGTGGAGGTGGCAGGAACCTACATTAATATAGCTAAGTCTATCTCTGGGCTTTCTATAGTGTTTGTAAATATTTGCTTGCAAATCTAGAGATACGTTAAGGAAATTGACAACCGTCAGGTTGGTATCTATCGTTATCTTAAAAATGAATGTTTTCATACGTTGGATAATATCCTTCCTTAAACGATCTTGCGCTGGTCCATTGGTATTCTTAGTTAATGCTAGAGCATTATTATAATTTCAACAAATATTGAGGTCTCATTCTTTTGTTGTTATATGTATCATTATTATTATTATTATTATTATTATTATTATTATTATTATTATTATTATTATTGTGATCATTATTATTATTATTTCATATATATATATATATATATATATATATATATATATATATATATATATATATATATATAAGGCCGACAGGAAGTGGTCCAGCTTCCTAGGGCTAAACAGCAGTAGTATATTCCCTTATTGGGATTGTCACATTAAGTTGACAATATACAACAACTTTATATATATATATATATATAAATGGGAGAATATACAAATAACAACAACAGACGAGGACAGGTGGTGTAAATAACAAAAGTATATATTAGTATGACGCTCGGGAATACGGAAAGTCTTTGACGTTTCGAGCTACGCTCTTCAACAGAAAGAATACGGAGACAAGGAGAAAAACACGGAGAAAAAAAATTGAATAGTGTTCAGTCAACGGTCAATCATAATAATGGCCGATCATAACAATGGCTGACCGGAAGTTAGAAATTCTTATTTCAGGAGAGCTAAGAAAGGGGAAGATAACAAACGGTGATCGGGAACGAGGGGCTGTGTGTGGGAGGTAGAATGCTGGTGGTCTTGACGTATGTAGTGTGAAAATGGGGAAGGGAGAAAGGGAGAAAGTAGTTGGTCAGTTGTAGTGTGTGCGTGGTGTGATGCGAGGGTATTGGTGTGGTGTGATGTGAGGGTGTTGGGAGGTGGGGAAGGCATGGGTGGAGTGTGGGTTAGGCTGAGGGTGGGGTAGAGGTAGGGGTATGTGGGTAGTGTGGGGTAGGGGTCTGTGGGTGGGGTGGGGTCTGTGGGTAGGGTGGGGTATGTGGGTAGGGGTGGGTGGTGGGTGTAAGGAATTGGATGGGGTGGAGTGGGAAGGTAGAGTAGGAGTGTGTTGGGGTGTGGTGGGATGAGCTTATGAGGGGGTGTTGACGAGGAGGGAGAAGGGGAAGGTGGATGTAAGAGAGGGGGAAGGTGGGTATGGGGGGAGAGAAAGAGGGGAAGGTGGGTATGGGGGGGGGAATGAGAGGACGAGAAAGAGAAGAAGAGAAAGAGAGGAAGAGAAAGAGAGGAAGAGAAAGAGAGGAAGAGAAAGAGAGGAAGAGAAAGAGAGGAAGAGAAAGAGAGGAAGAGAAAGAGAGGAAGAGAAAGAGAGGAAGAGAAAGAGAGGAAGAGAAAGAGAGTGAGAGAGAGGGAAGAGGGGTATGGGGGGGAGAAAGAGAGGAAGACAAAGAGAGTGAGAGAGAGGGGAAGAGAGTGAGAGAGTAAGGGTGAGAGAGTAAGAGAGTAAGAGTGTAGAGAGTAGGAGAGTAAGAGTGTAGAGAGTAAGAGTGAGAGAGGGGGGAGTACGAGAGAAGAGAGTGAGTGAGAGTAAGAGAGAGGAGAGAAAGAGTAGGGGTGAAGAGAAGTGGGAGTGGAGAGAAGTATGAAGAGAGGTGAAGAGACGTACAAAGAAGTAGGAGTCGGAGCAGGAGGTGGGGGAGGGGAGAGATGGGTGGTAGGAGGGAGGGTGGGGGAGAGAGACAGGAGGAGGGGGTTAGATGAAGAGTGGAGGGGAGTTGAGCCCATGTGGCGCAAAGGAGCGAAGATAGAAGATTAATCCCTGTTCACGGCGCAAACGGGAGTCCGGATGGCCCCTGTGCATGGACAATCCAAACACAGACAGGTGTTGCCGCAAGGAGTGGCCGGCAGAACGGAAGTGGCGTGACACCGGGGTGTCATTGCCGACGTTATATCTCGGAGGTGTTCCGCGAATCGGTCGGCCAGGCGGCGCCCCGTTTGTCCGATGTACAGGGATTGGCAGAGAGAGCAGGAGAGGCAATATATGATGTTGGTAGACGTGCAGGTGAAGGAGTCGGTGATGCGATAGGGTCGGTCATGGGTGCTGGTGAGGAGGGTGGTGTTGGAGGGGTAAGGGCAAGTGCGGCAGCGTGGGCGGGAGCAGGGGAACGAGCCAGGTTGGGAGGTTGGGTTGGGGAAGAAGCTGTGGACCAAGAGGTCCCGTAGGTTGTGGGCTCGTTTGAAGGAGGGGAGGGGTCGATTAGGGAAGATGTGGGAGGTGGAGGGCGGTTACATACGTTTCATAACTAACAGAAACTCGAAAGTAATAATTATCTAAACGAGAGGTAATCCGCTAGCTACTCGCCAGGCCAAAGACACCTTAATCAAAAGAGGTTAACATCAAGGGATCCCATGTTGACTCGCATCTCCTTAAACGATCTTGCGCTGGTCCATTGGTATTCTTAGTTAATGCTAGAGCATTATTATAATTTCAACAAATATTGAGGTCTCATTCTTTTGTTGTTATATGTATCATTATTATTATTATTATTATTATTATTATTATCATTATTATTATTATTATTATTGTGATCATTATTATTATTATTCCATATATATATATATATATATATATATATATATATATATATATATATAAGGCCGACAGGAAGTGGTCCAGCTTCCTAGGGCTAAACAGCAGTAGTATATTCCCTTATTGGGATTGTCACATTAAGTTGACAATATACAACAACTTTATATATATATATATATAAATCCCGGTTACATATGTTTCATAACTAACAGAAACTCGAAAGTAATAATTATCTAAACGAGAGGTAATCCGCTAGCTACTCGCCAGGCCAAAGACACCTTAATCAAAAGAGGTTAACATCAAGGGATCCCATGTTGACTCGCATCTCCTGCGAGTCAACATGGGATGCGAGTAAACATAGGATCCCTTGACGACGATGTTAACTTCTTTTGATTAAGATATCTTTGGCTCGACGAGTAGCTAGTGGATTACCTCTCGTTTAGATAATCACTACTTTCGAGGTTCTGCTCTCGCTATGAAACATGTAGCCTAGATTTTATCTAATCCATTCCCCAATTTTGGATTTCTATTCGCACAAACAGCAACCCCTGCTGCTAACCGTAAGCTATTTAACAACTTTTTCAGCTTATCGAACTTCGGTTTGGGAAACATTTACAACCTTCTGCATCAATAAACCACTATTGCTCTTAAAAGTTTTTATACCTTTTACAAACTACACGAAGCTTAGTATCTTCCTACACCTTGATCTTTGGATCTTACCTATATTCACACACGCACACACGCACACACACACACACACATTTATTGGCTCAAGCGTGGCTGTGTGGTAAAAAGCTTGCTTCTCAACCACATGGTTCCGGGTTCACTCCCACTGCGTGGCACCTTTGGCAAGTATTTTCTACTATAACTTCAGGCCGACCAAAGCTTTGCAAGTGAATTTGGTAGACGTAAAATGAAAGAAGCCAGTCGTATATATGTGTGTGTGTGTGTGTGTGTGTGTGTGTGTGTGTGTGTATCTATGTGTTTGTATTTGTGCCCACGTCACCACTTGACAACCGGTGTTAGTGTGCTTACGTCCCCTCAACTTAGCAGTTCGGCAGCAGGTACCGATATAATTAGTATAAGTTCTGGGGTCGATTTGTTCGACTAAAAACCCTACAAGGTAGTGCTGCAGCATGGCCGCAGTTGTCTGAAACAAGTAAAAGAATAAAAGAATATATATTAGGTCGTCAAGTATGAAATTTGTAGTAAGGTATATGGTAAACTTTGACAGCTGCTTATTTTGCACAATTATTATATTTTGACAATCTTTATTTCTTGTTAGAAAGCTAACACATCTATTTTTTCATTCTAACTCATTTTACGCTTTATAAAGTATTTATAAATCGTTTTTTGCTATTTTTGTTTAGAGATGGATAAGTCGGAAATTTGTACAGTTTTGAAATATGAGTTCTTTCTTGGAAATACAGCATCACAGACAGCTCGGAATATTAATGGAGTATTTCATTCTAATGTTATTACACAGAAGACAATATAAATTGGTTTGCAAAGTTTCATTCTGGTAACTTTGACCTCACAAATGAGCAACGCGGTCGACCAGAAACAAAGGTGGATAATGACGAGCTGAAAGCCCCCAGTCGAGTCAGATCCATCTCAAAGTGTCCGTGAATTATCGTTGTTGTTTGGTGTTAGCAAGCAAACAATATTGACTCACCTAGTTCAAATCGGTAAAGTGAAAAAGTTGGATAAGTGGCTTCCACATGAACTCAATGAAAATCAGAAACAGCAACGTTTGGAAGCCTGCATTATGCTACTTTCTCGTCACAAAAATTAATCATTTTTTAATCGAATTGTTACATGTGATGAGAAATGGATCCAATACAACAACAGTAAATGTTCAGCACAATGGTTGGGCAAAGATGAGCCACCAAAACACAGTCCAAAAAGTAAAATTCATCAAAAGAAGCTGATGATGTGTGTTTGGTGGTCTGGTGCAGGTGTGATCCATTATGATTTCATTAAACGTGCCTCATCAATCACGGCCGAAGCATACTGAACCAAATGATGCAGAAACTTACAAAAGAAACAGCCTAGATTAGTCAATAAATCTACTCCTATTTTATTGCAAGACAACGCCAGACCACACATCGTAAAAATGACATTGATGAAATTACAGGAGCTGGAGTTGGAAGTTCTCCATCATCCACCATACTCACCTGATCTTGTCCCCACTGACTACCACTTCTTGCAGAATTTTTTGATAGGAAAAAAATTATATTCCGATGATACTGTAAAACAGGCCTTCCAAGATTTTATTGACTCTAGATTGTCTGGATTTTACAGTTCCGGGTTGGACAAGCTACCGCTGAAATGGCAAGAGTGTATTGACAACAAGAGTGCATATTTTGATGAATAAAACTATTCCTTGCATTTATAAAACATTAGCAAACTTTTTTCTTTTCTACAAATTTCATACTTGACGACCTAATATATATATACAGAGTGGTTGAAAAGTAAGTAGGCATTAAAAATCGATAATAAAATCCATATTCCCTTTAAAAATTTATTGAAACAAATGATACATGTTCTTTATTACATGGAAAAATGAAAGTAAATCTTAATATTTCAATGTAAGCACCGGTGCCGTCAACCAGTTTCTTCAAACGGCCAGGGATGGAATGAACAATCTTCTGAAGGACGTCATCTTGGATATCATTGAGAACCTCCTGAATCCGTGTCTCCAAGTCCTCCAGCGTGCGAGGTTTGTCTTGTACACCTCCTCTTTTGTGTAATCCCACAGGTAAAAATCACGTGGAGTCAGATCTGGACTTCTTAGACTTCTGGACTTCTTAGACTTCTGGACTTCTTAGACTTCTGGACTTCTAGACTTTTGCGGTGACAGTCTTCCTGCACGTAATGAGGTTTCCACGGACGAATATTCAATTCTTTCTGTAGCACCGTACGTATTGTGTGTCATGTTAGTCCACTTTCACGAGCTGCTTGACCTGTTGATTTTTGCGGGCTGCAAAACTGTTGCCACGTTCTCCGCTGGTCAGGATGTGGTGAGACGGCCACTTCTTGCATCGTTCAAAGAGCTCGTGATCATCAGCTTTGTATGACAACTTTTACTGTCTCCGGACGTAGTGATGCATGCTTACCTTTTCATGCACGCCACCATCTCTGAACCAAAACAATGGAATTCCACACTTCATAGCCTGCTGCTATCTAAGCTCGCTCCTGAACAGTCAAGCGACCGGACATCTGGAAAATAAGAAATAAGACGATAAGAAAATAAGATTTCGTATGTGTATTTCGTGTGCAAGATTCTTGATGTGGATACGTGTGTTGAAAGAAATACAATTAAACCTTGGGAGAGGCATTATGCCAGTAATTCAAAATAAATGGAAGTGGAGAGACAAGTTACTGAAGAGATTGCAAGAGTGCAATGAAATAATTTAACAAAAAACTATATAAATTAATAAAGGACTGAACCAGTGCGTGTGTTTATTACCGGCATAATGCCTCTCCCAAGGTTTAATCGTAAGAAAATAAGAAATCCCCATTAGTGTTGTCTATTTAAAGAATGTTTTCCTCATGACTTCAAAGATACTAAATATTCTATAAGCAATTTCTAATGCCTACTTACTTTCTACTCACCCTGTATTTATATGTATGTATATATGTATGTATGTATGTATGTATGTATGTATGTATGTATATCCCCGAGAACTACTTGATAGCTTTATTGTTGGTTTTAAGGAAATTGTTCTCCATCAACCGTCTTCATTGCTTTATGTTGGGTCTTCCTTTTTGAGATATTTTCCTTTTTATATCCCCAAAATTTCAGGCCTTGAGCCAATAGTCGAAGAATTATTATATTGCTATTGTTGTTGTTGTTTTTGCTATCTTATAATAATCCTGGTGTTGTTATCTTATGCTGATTCATTGCGTTACTTAGCCCGTCGGTAACGCTTTCACGTGATTAGAGAAAAAGACGAAGAAAGAAATGGAGAGAGAAAAAGAGAGAGAGAGAAAAGAGGGAGAGAGAAGCATCCATGACGTGAAGTAGAGAGAATGTAATTGTAACGCTTTCACGTGATTAGTTGAAGGGAAAGAGAGGAGAAAGAAAAAGGAAAGAGAAAAAGAGGCAAAACGTAAGACAGGAAGGAGAAGGAAAAAGAGGAAGAGAGAAGCATCCATGGCGTGAGGTAGGGGGAACGTAATATTTATTACGTGGTTTTGAAGGAAGAGGAGGAGAGGGTTGATGTTCTGATGGTGAAGTTAAAGAAAGGCAGAGAGAGAGAGAGAGAGAGAGAGAGAGAGAGAGGAGACAGAGAGGGGGAGAAAGGGGGAGTGGGAGAAAGGGAGAGGGGGAAAAGGGAGAGGGGTAGAAAGGGAGCGGTGGAGAAAGGGAGAGGGGGAGAGAGGTGGTGGTGATTGGATAGAAAAAGTGTACCTTTTTTTAATTGAACTAAGTTTTTTTATATTACCCATCACATAAGTGCAATTCCGTGAAATATTCACGCTTATTTACGCGGCAGATATATACAATTTAACTAAAAGTTGTATCATATGTATGAGATATTATTTTTTTTTTTTTTGTTTATGGAGAAAGTAGAAAAATAAGAGTATTTATTTTATGAGTGCTGTGTATTAAGTCTATAAAAATTGTGCATGAAACATATAAAGTGTATGTATAAAGTGCATTAAGTAATCATCGTATTCCAATTTCATTCACTTTTTCAATGAGTCGCAGATGAGCGACTATCTTTCCATACAGACAAAACACAGGTTACGCTTTCAGGTTTTGGGATAAAGGTTTCAGAAATAACCCAATAGATTCACCATTAATTCCGTGAATTATTCACTGGTCCTGCTAGTCATTATTATTATTATTATTATTATTATTATTATTATTTTATGTTTGACTTTTGTTTTGCATTTGTACAAGTTGGATCCAAGTCTCACCCAGAGACCTCAAGAGACAACAAGTTAGAAGTTCATGTAGGTGTTATGCCTAGGGTACCATATATTTGGATTTGTACAGTTTTGTTCAAGTGAATGTTTAAGAAACCATAAGAAAATTATGTTTGCTTTAAAATTTGAGATCACATAGACAGTATTTTACGTAGGATATGGGCAGTTCCCATGAGCACTATCTTTTGGACTTCAGCCATTTTGGGGTTTCCTGGTATCTGAGCTAGGTAGTAATCAGCCCGTTTCGCTGTCATTCCCAGGGCACCTATGACAATAGGTATTGTTTTCGTCTTCAGATTCCACATTTTGCTAATTTCTATTTCAAGATCTTTATTATTATTATTATTATTATTATTATTATTATTATTATTATTATTATTCAGTAATTTTATTTTTATAACGTGCTTTCACTTCACTACCGAGCGCAGCTCTGTGCGCCTTGGGTATGTGCTGTGGTTTGCTGTGGTGCTCTTATGTTTACTGTATTGAAAGTGTTTTGCGTAGAATGTGTGCAGTGCCCAGTAGTGCAATTTTCTGTATGTTATATATATTTGTATTATTATTATTATTATTATTATTATTATTATTATTATTATTATTATTATTATTATTATTGGTGAAGGCGGTGAGCTGGCAGAATCGTTAGCACGCCGGGCAAATTGCTTATCGGCATTTCGTCTGCCGCTACGTTCTGAGTTCAAATTCCGCCGAGGTCGACTTTGCTTTCATCCTTTCGGGGTCCATGAAATAAGTACCAGTGAAACACCGGGGTCAATGCAATCGACTTGTCCCCTCCCCCAAATTTCAGGCCTTGTGCCTATGGTAGAAAGGATTATTATTATTATTGATTGAGGAAACAGTTCGTGCTATCTGAGTGACACTGGGGTAAAATATACGAAGCCCAGTATACCCATCATGACTTATTATTACTATTATTATTGAGTGAGAGAGCAGTACTTGCCATCAAAGTGACACTGGGGTAAAATATACGAAGCCCAACATACCCATTGTGAATACCCATCGTGAATACCCATCTGACACGGGTACATCAGGCACTTGCATCACAACCATACGCGTATGATATAGTAATCTTATATCAAGATAAACAACGCATAACCTTGCATGTGGAGCCCAGTTAGGATTTTCTTCAGGTTGAGTAGCACATCCTGCCCCAAAATTCCCTGAATAAGGTTTGTTTAAGGATGATGAACAAAACACCCACACCTTCAGGGTTGAATTATCCAAACCCCAAAGAACTCCTCTAAACACATGGCTATGATGCTCCCCTACTACTTCTGTTCGTGATCAGAGATGCACATATCGTCAGCTACGAAGGGACATGCTCAACTGGTTAAGGTCAAGCAACTGACAAGCAAATCTGTGGTATTGAGCAGAATATTTGCTGTAGCCCATCTTTTATACCAAGACAGAACAATGTACATGACAACACTTTCAATCAGTTAAGATCAGAAACCATGAAAGCCACTGTCTGGTACTGCATCAGGGCATTTATTATTATTATTATTATTATTATTATTATTATTATTATTATTATTATTATTATTATTATAGTTGTTGTTGTTGTTGTTGTTGTTGTTGTTGTTGTTGTTGTTGTTGTTGTTGTTGCTACTTTTATTATTTAAATTTTTGCTTTAGTCCGCTAACGTTTTTGTTAATATTGGGTCTAATACTCTTTCCATTTCTATAACAAAATGGCACGTGTGAATGCACATAGAAGTTACTTCTACTTATGTTTCATTTATTTAAAATACGAATCGAATTGATTAGGTTTTTCTTTCTTTTCTTGACCCTTTTTTTCTGACAGTCAGAGTGCAATGCATTTACCTGCATGGTATCAGATGAGCGTTATGATGCTGACACTTCTCGCTTGTCTTCAAATCACTGTAACCCGAAAACAAAACCGGTGTATGAGACATTATTTTGTTGAGGTCGTCCGGCACCCCTACAAAGACTGTGAATACAAGGTTAGTAATCTTAATTATTTGGTGAATTGACAAAATTACTCAAATGGTAAATTAAAAAATGATAGATTTAGTTAAAACCTAATTGATCGATGTATCGACGGAATTTTGGTTTAAGTACCCCATATAACCCCTCAGATTTGCTTTTGAATTTTCAGAAAATTTTTGCGAACATGGGAATTCATACGATTATGACAAATTAAAATTTTTTTTTAATTACCTTCCATCACAAATCCTAAAATCCCTCTCTTTTTCAAATTTTTTTCAAATCAGAGTTTAAAATACAAGACAGTCCGAATTTTTTGCTTAAATGCCAGCAATGGACCACTCTTAGGTACATCATCATTCCATTAGATATGTTTATGAGAAGAAATATATGGAAAAACATCAATACATGTCAGAGTGACAAAGAAACAAGGACGGAATCAGGTGGTCATGAGATGAGTTAAAAACAAGAGCCAAATCGCCCTTAAATCACACACACAAAAAAATATTTCCATAATCGTATGAATTCCCGTGAGTAGAACAAATTCGCAAACATATTCTGAAAATTCCAGAAATTAAAATAATTATGAGGAGTTGTATGGGATGCTTAAAACAGAATTCCGTTCAAATATCTACAAGAAATTTTAATGAAAACTTGTATAGCATAAAGTATAATAGTTTTTTTTTTGCCATCTCCAGACTCTTAAAAATCCAGCTGTTGAACGAACGAAACGCTCGTAAAATTTATACCTTACTCTTCTTCCTCCTCTGCTACAAATTGATATTCTGAATGTTCGGAGGCAGTTATGTGTCCTAAGCACGGACACATCACATCACATCACAGAAGACGGGATAGGATAGACCAGCGCTTTAACCCAATCAATGGTCCATACTGTCCACCATTTCCGTCTGCTGAAGCACTTTGGAAAAATATTATAACATGGGGTATAAACTG
>NC_142952.1:21711507-21721507 GCF_046866305.1 Octopus bimaculoides
GTATTTTGTAAGAAGGCAATAAAAGCCAAGCATCTCTCTTTAACTTTGAGTTCTTGTGGATAACTACGATCACCTTTTCGTCACTCATACATCACTCATACATACATATGTACATACCTATATACAATAATTTCTAGACTTGATATTACTTTCAGTTTTAGTACAGGAAACGGCAAGTTACTGCTGGCTTATAAACACCGGACATATCGCACTCACACACAAATCTTTCTATACATCTCTCTATATCAATATATCTCTCTATCTATATCTCTGTCTATATCTCTCAATCCATCTCTCTATATCTATCTCTATCTCTCTATCTCTATCTCTCTATCTGTATCTGTCTATATCTTATTTATCTATATCTATCTATACCCTGTCGTATTTGTCTGTCTAACTAGCTAGCTCTCTCTTTCTCTATCTCTCTCTCTCTCTCTATCTCACTCACTCTCTATGGTTTTCGCTTTTATTTTTCAGACGTTATTGTTTTCACTTTAAATTTTCAGATGCTATTGTTTCACTTTAAGTTCAATCATTATTGTTTTCACTGCAAGTTTTCAATCGTTATTTACAAATAACGACAAATTACTGACAGAAAGAAGTTCACAACTACTGATGAAAGTAATTTCATAATTTACTGACAGAAGTAACTTCATAAATTTCACTTCAATCTGTACACTTTGTTAAATTTGCCTAGAAATTTCTTATTTACTTTTGCAACGTTTTTGAGGGATCTTTTTTTCTTTTTTTTTACGGTATTACTGATGGTTCATAATTTACTGACAGAAGTAACTTCAAAATCTTCACTTAAATCCGTGCACTTAGTTAATTTCCCTGAAAATTTCTTATTTACTTTTGCTGCGGTTTTATTTTTCTGTTGTTGACGGTTTTTTTCTGGTTCCTTTGATACTGGGCCTTTAGTTCACCGAGTGACAAATCTCGCTTCAACCCGTATAATTCTTTATTTTCCGTAAAAAAATTCTTATTTACTTTTTGCCCGTTGTATTAAGAAACATAATTTCCGTTACCCAGTTATTTTCATTGTTTACTATTTTCTTCACCCATGTATTTCTGTATATGTATATAACCATGCCTAAAAGGAAAGTATCAAATTTGTATACAATGTCAAGGTCAGCCAAAAGAATGTCTCTGTCCAGGGAAAGAGAGACAGATGCAGAAAGGGAAGCATACCAAGGAATGAACAGACTGTGCACTACAAAAGCCAGAGCATTTCAAAATGATGAACAGAGGCATGTACAGCTAACAAGGAATAGGATCTCCACTGCAGAACAAAGAGCAGTTGCAACAGCTCAAGGAAGCAACTTCTATGAAGCAGCTTTCAATTATGATCCAACAGTTCATTATGCAGATGACACTAGAGTTTCCATTGGTAAGATGACAACTGAGTGCATACATTGTAAAGCAAGGAAGTGGCCTGGAAAGACACCTGCACTGTGCTGCAGTGGTGAAATGGTTAAACTCCCTGCAATCCCCCAACATCCAGAGCCATTGATGAAACTGTTGTCATCAACTGACCAAGATTCCAAGCACTTCCAAAACAAAATTAGACAATACAATGCTGCACTACAGATGACGTCATTTGGAGCCACAAGAGATATAACTGAGCCAAGATTCATGCAAACTTTCAAGATCCGAGGTCAGATTTATCTCTACTACTTCTGTCAAATGAATCACCAAAATTCCTTCAAATATACATTATGGATAATTCTCAACAAGAAGGGCAAGAGAGGTGCAAGAATATTTACGGCATCAGGATGAACATTGTAGTATCTCTGCAAAAAATGCTGCATGGCACAACAACCTGATCAGAAGCTTCAAGACAGCGATTGAAATAATTCCACCTGACCCTATGGATTACAAGGTAGTTATCAGGTCAGACAAGAAACCATCTGGTCAACATGGAGGGAGGTTTAATGCACCAACAGAAAATGAAATAGCTGTGCTTCTGGTTCGGCAAGAAACATGACAAGCGTGACATTGTCCTCCATCTCAGAGACAGCACACTGATGAGGAATTCAGAAACACACAGATCTTATGTTCTAAGCTGGCATGGGTTGGACAGTTATTAATGTAGAAAGTTGGTATCTCAGCTACAGGCAGTTGAGACCTGCGTAATTTAGACGGCATTTTAAAATTTCTTTATTTTCCTTGACCCAGGCAATGCCGGGTATTTCTTCTAGTATATATATATATATATATATATATATATACAGGTTAATTCAACTCTGTATTACTTAAAGTCTCGTAGGAGCAGAACGCATTCACTTTCTCAGATATATGAAGTTGAAATTGTGGGAATTTAAAAGGATTTTTTAAATGGACTTTCATTCTTCGGTTTAGTACAGATAGGTACTTTGGCTAAGCATTTCAGGTAATTGTTGTATATAGCATTTGACAGTGCAGCGACGAGAGTTACCATATTATGATTGTGCAGGTAATTGAATGAACTGCTGTCCCTTTTTAGCCGAAGTATGCGTGTAGCCTAAACTGATCAATGGATGCCTAAATATCTTCACCAAGAAACCATGGTTTAATTTTCTTTTAATTTTCTTTAGTCCAACCCCGTACTTCTGAGGATGTGGGCGCGTTCTGCACCAATGAAACGTTAAATAATGTGGGGTCGAATCAAATTGTTATTAAATACTTGCAACTCCAACTCTATTAAACATTCTTGTCTGATAATTTTCGTTTTTTTTGTTTGTTTGTTTTCTTGCAGAAGATGTTGTTGACTCGCTGCAAAGGCCACTGTACGAAATCAAGAACGCAACCGCTGATAACTTTCTCACCAATATTATTAGAACCTTTTCATTACATATGTTCTTGTTGTCGCGATAAACTTTCCATCATGAAAGCTGTCCGTCTTCAGTGCCAGGACGGTGAGGTGGTATACGCCACATACAGATATATAATGCGTTGTGGATGTGAACACTGTCGGCGATAGAGACAAGGAGGGTCCTGATAGACACACATAAAACATACAAATCTGCACATACATACATACATACATACATACATACATACATACATACATACATACAAACAAACAAAAATACCCTTTTGTTGATGTTGAAATTCCAATGAAGGAGCCTTGGATCTAGGTTAGAAACCGATTCTTTCTCAATTGGTATGAAATCTTGAAATAAATTGAATAATGACATACATACATATATACATACATACAAACATATATACATGCATACATACAAACCCAATAACCAGAATCACAAGAACTGTCGACTACATCAGCTATGACTGCAACAACAGCAACTCGATGGAAGTCACACTTTTTCTTCTTCGTTTGATAATATAATATACTCATAATACGTACAACATATATACTTAGACTCATACACAGAAATAAATGCGATGCAGACTCACACACACGCACGCACACACACATACATTAATCTATTTATTTATATATAAAGTTACAAATGTGCTTCATTGATCTTTGAAGTCTTTCAGTGTGTGTGTGTGTGCGCGCGCATGTATGTATGTATGTATGTATGTATGTATGTGATAATAATAAGAACAGAGAAGTGGAATCAATGTTACGCAAGTTTCGATGAACGAACGTAATTTATTTCAGGTTACATACAAGTTATGAATTTTATGTGACAAATTTGGAGTTCATTCACACGCACACACGCACACACACACATACTATATATATATACATACACACACACATACATATATCCAAAAGAGATATATATATATATATATATATATATATATATGTATGTATGTATGCATGATAAACACACACATACACTGCGTTACATCTGATGACTCACTATAAAACCATTTTTGTCACAAATATGTCTGTCCGTCAGTGCGCATGTGTGGATACATAAGTATATTCTTTATACAGCATCATTTGAAGCATATTAAAGAATATTCGATGCTGTATTTGTGTATGTGTGTGTGCGAGAGAGAGGTGGGAGGGAGGGAGAGTAGATTATTATAATAATAAGTATGAAAACCATAATAAAAAGAAGCAAAATTCAACCTGACACTCAACATTTGGATCTTTCCTCCACCACGTTCTGTATTGAAATATTGAAAATAATTTCTGAAAATGTATTCCATGGGTTATTACGGAGATGTAATAGCAAATGACCTGATCTGAGATCGTGTGCTGAAACAAAAACCATTGCAGCGTGGAAGGTGTTTATAAGCCATTTAAGAAACACACAAAAACCGTTAGATTTACTTCAACATTTAAATTTAATTTGCCAAAATATTTTCGTCGCTTTGAGACTGCGACCTGCTCACTGACAAAATTCCGTGCTGCATCTCAAAATTCCGTGATGCAGCACGGAATTTTGTTAGTGAACAGATCGCAGTCTCAAAGCGACGAAAATATTTTGGCAAATTAAATGTTGAAGTAAATCTAACGGTTTTGGGATGTTTTTAAATGGCTTATAAACACATTCCACGCTGCAATTGATTTCATTGGTTACCATCTTTTAAATGAATGACAAAGAAAAAAGATATTGTCTTTGTGTATATTTCGTTTGTTCAAAAGTCACTTCATATTGTACAAATTTTCTTTATATTATTTTGTTCTAATGCTTATATGTATATATATACATACATACATACATACATACATACATACATACATACATACATACATACATACATACATACATACGCGCACGCGCACACCACACACACACACACAATTGAGACGTCTTGTCACTGCATGATTTCGTATAAGTTTCGAATTACATATGCCCTCTTTCTATAGATCAGATTATGTAAACACTCCTGATAAACTGGTTATGACCAGTGGAACTAGTCCAATTGTTCGCTCTACAGAGGGAGCGCCGTGATTTAACCACAGGGTCTGTTTTTGCAGTGAGTCTAAATCACGTTTATTGTCTGTTTATGTATATTTATTAACAAAGTTTTATATGTGTGTGTGTGTGAAATTATGTATGTATGTATGTATGTATGTATGTATGTATGTATGCATGCATATATGTATGTGTGTACATACGTATGCATACTTTCTAAGTCATTGCATCTAAGTCAGATACACGTAGCTTTTCATTGTATCTATTTTTGCTTTCTATGTTTCTTTTTTCTTCTTTTTCCATGTTTCACTTGTCTTTCTTTTCCTTCCATTCATTCTTTATTATCATAATTATTATCATAATTATTATTATTATTATTATTATTATTATTATTATTATTATTATTATTATTATTATTATCATTATTATTATTATCATAATTATTATTATTAGGCGATTTGCACCCGCTTTTCAGTTTACAGATTTATGTGCTGCATTTCATTGAGCCAAAACCAAAAAGAAATAACACTAATACTACAATTTTGACATTGTTTTCGTTCACGAAATCAAGTTCTGTGCAATATGGAAATTTCTTCCATCCAATTTATATGCTAGTCAGACACCAGCAACAATTATCCACAGCACTGAGAGAAGCATTATTAAAATAAGTCTGTGACAAAACATGCATTATGTATATGTGTATGTATGTTCCTTTCTGTTGAAGAGCGTAGGCTCAAAACATAAAAGACTTTCCACTTCCCGAGCGTTAAACTAATACATCTGTTGTTTACACACCCATCTTCGTCTTTTGTTTTTTGTTTTTCTTTTGTTTTTTTGTAAATTCAACTATATATATATATATACTTATACTACCTTTCCTCCCCTTTTTTCTTGTTTTTTTCCTTTCTTTCCCGTTCTAATGAAGGACTAGCATCCAAAACCATTAGAGATTCTTTCCCTTCCTCTCAGGCATTGTTGTTTTCTTGTTTTTGCTCATTATCTCATGAATACATACATACATACATACATACATACATACATACATACATACATACATATATACATATATACACACACACACACACATATATATATATATATATATATATATATATATATATATATAGTCACTAGGGCACATGACACTCCAATTAGTTGGCATATTATAATTTATATGTACAAGAGAAGACTTAGTAAGAATGAACCTGTGGAAAGTAAGTGAGTGTTGTTTTTTATGTGTGATTAGTGGGAGGTATTGCTTGAGCCATGCAGTCCTGGTCAGCCATCAGAGAACTCCCAGGAATCAACCCCTTCTAACTTGGGATGCAGCTATTGTTCACAACAGAACCTGTGCAACCTGTGGAAAGATGTGCCTTTCAGCTGAATGATTGAAAAGGCATGTCAAAAGAATCCATACTGTGGCACCTGTTCCCTCTACAAGCCAATACAGCTGTGCATTATGCAGTAGAATGTGCAACTCTTTGGCCAGGCTCAAGAGTCATACAAGGGCCTTGCATTGCATCATCAATGACTCATTTCAATGATTGTTTCTAGCAATGGCTTTGCTCATATACAAGAAAGCAGCTACTATGTATGTATGTATACAATGCTATGTTAATGTCATGATATCTTCAGATAGATTTAATTCAAATATGTCTCCAGTTAACCATCGAAAAATATTGGAAAGAACATAAGATATAATCTATATATATATATATATATATATATATATATATATATATAATTCAATTTTGGAGGATTAATCGATATGCGGGTATTCTATTTCAGATAATACAAAAATAACCTAATGAGCGTATCTGACAGTAAACTCATGGTGTCCGTTTGCACATCACGAAATAATACTTAAAGGATATAACCAAAATTACCAGCAGGGTATATAATATCCTTCATTAATTATATCCTAATTTAGTTAATACTTATATTTATTAAATATGGAGGAACTACACGTGTTTCAGTATTGAAAGATTACAATATATATATATACATATACACAACTGTATACCCATATATCTACATATATAAATACATATATGCAATCGTCATATTTACAATTATTCCAACACATCTTCAGGTTCTATTTCAAAATATTATATATCTAATTTTACATCCCTTTAAAAATAAGCAATACAATTAAGCATTAAAGATTAAAAATTAAGAATTAAAAATTAAGAATAAAAATTATACTTTGTAATATTAAGAATTAAAATTTATAAATTATACATTATAAATATGAATTAGTATATATATCAATCATGTAAAATCAAGTATATGTCAAATATAGAATGTGAGATATAAAATTAAACATCAGAATAAAAATGCCTGTGTTTAAATGTGATATATAACAAGAAAAGTTCAAATACATATCTTTCTTTTTTGCTGGTACTAAAATGGTGATTTGAGGAAGAAGATAGCAAGGAACTATGGGCATTTATAGGTGATTAGTAACAAGGGGGTGGGGGCAATTACACTATACATAGTTTTAATTTTAAGTTATCCTCTACTATTATTTTCAAATTTACCTATATTGGGAGGTATATATAATTTGTTATTATATAATTTTAGTAATATTTAATTCATATATTTATCTTATTTAAATTATTGCATTATTTTTTTTTATTTTTTATTTATTTATATAGTCTATTCAAGTGCTTTAGAAATAAAATTATGTGGTTATTTGATTCAGTAGTTGGGGGTTCAATACTTCATTTTACTAAGTGTAAAATTACTTCGCTCGTTCATCATATGTGTTTAGTAATTCATCTCTAGACTGTAGTAGTTTCATAAATTCAGTTATGCATAATAAACACACTTTATTTCCAATATTATAGGAGTGGGCTCTCTTTTTCTAGATTTTAATTCCCATATATATTTACTTAAGCCTGTAGACTTACTTAAATCGGGATTTTTAAAGGTCTGGTAGTGTTGGGATATACTTTCTTTAATTTTTCATTAGCTGTTGATCCAATATAAGCCTTATTTATAATTTTATTATTATTGTTCTTAGAGCTAACTATACATTTATAAATTACATTATCGATATTAATTATTAGAGAGCTTACATTTAGTCTTATAACAACATGAAGATTTTTCTATATGTTGATTAAGATTTCTATTACTATCAGTTATATTATGGTTAGAGCTATTATTTATTATGCAATTATAATAATGATTTAATTTCTTATTATTTATAGAGGAAATGATATTGCTTACATTTCTCAATGTTGAGTACCCCACTCTTATGGTTTTATTGGAAAATATATTTGAATAACTATTGTCCTTTTTAAAAACCAGTTTTACTATTTTAAGTGTCTCCTTAATAATATTAATCATAACTTGATCCCCATATGGAATAATTAACCATATAATATCCTTTTTATTTTTTATATTTTTTATATTATCATTATTAGTAGACATCATCGGTATTAAATTATCATTCTTAGGTATATTATATCTCTTCTTGTATACTTTACTATGTTTCTTACTATTGCTCATATTCTCATTATCACAATTACTATTATTATTGTAATCATTATTAACAACTGTATTATTTTTATCTTTATTTAATTTGTTATACTGTCTTTTATTAATATTATTCATATTTTTACTGTTAGATTTATTAACAGTTTTATTAGGAATATCGGTTAGAGGAGCAGGAGTAGCTGTGTGGTAAGTAGCTTGCTTACCAACCACATGGTTCCGGGTTCAGTCCCACTGCCTGGCACCTTGGGCAAGTGCTTTCAACTATAACCTATGGCCGACCAAAGCCTTGTGAGTGGATTTGGTAGGTGGAAACTGAAAGAAGCCCGGTGCCCCAGCATGGCCACAGCTCATGAGCTGAAACTAGATAAAATAAAAATGAATGAAATGATATGTATGTGTGTTTGTGTGTCTGTGTTTGTCACCCCACCATCGCTTGACAACCGATGTTGGGGTGTTTACGTCCCCGTAACTTAGCGGTTCGGCAAAAAGAGACCAATAGAATAAGTACTAGGCTTCCAAAGTCCTGGGGTCGATTTGCTCGACTGAAGGCGGTGCTCCAGCATGGCCGCAGTCAACTGACTGAAACAAGTAAAAGAGTAAAAGAGAGAGAGTATGTTATTATTATTATTGTGTTCATAATAATTAAAGAATTTATATTAGAATTGTATCCTACTTCTTTTAATGCTTTATTATAATATAAGGCATGTTTATCAAAAGTGTCATAATCTGAGGATAGCACAGATATTCTTTTACCTATATCATTTATTAAGACTTCTTTAACTGATTTAGAATGGTTACTTGAAGAACTAATATACTTTAGGTTTTCATTCAACTTATGGAATGGATGGATCTTATTAGTGACTAGATTAAGGTTGACATCTAGATAATTTACTGCATAATGGCATAATGCTCATTCTCTATAGATATTCCTTGGCCATTATTCTTAAAGAACGTGTACATTTTCTTCTTAAGGCATTCTAATGACCTATTAGTACAATTTCTAGTTATAAGTAGTAGGTCGTCCCTATAAAGACCACCCTCTATATTCGTAAATTCTATTTCTAGTTCAGATAAGAGATATAAACCTACAAGATCGGTAACCTCGGCTGAATCCGGGGCACCCATGGGTATATCACAACAATCTCTAGTGTCTTTTCTTGCCCATAGTTTATCTTTATATTTTATAATGGACTTCCTCGCAGTCAACACTACTTTTACTTCTTCAGATGACATATTTACCTTTCTCATGGCATATGACAGGGCCTTACTTAAACCACTTCATTTAAAAATGAATAATAATTCTTTATATCAATTTGAAGGAATTTACAAACTGATACCTTGAGTTTACTGTCAGATATACTCATTAGGTTATTTTTGCATTATCTGAAATAGAATACCCGCATATCAATAAATGCCCAAAAATTGAATTTATAATGACTTTTATCAGATACTTTGTATATTCATAGATAAATATATAAATATCCGATAAATAAGACCCCAAAGTATGATATATAGGTGCATATAACGCTGAAAGGTTGCACCTGATTGATTTGGAAATTATTTATATATATATATATATATATATATATATATATATATATATATATATATATATACAGATATGAAAAACAATATTTGAACTAAACACCAGAGTTTGATATTTCAATGTTCTG
>NC_142952.1:21726507-21731507 GCF_046866305.1 Octopus bimaculoides
TTGTGGTGTACAAGAGAGACGATTGCGATGGCATGGTTATGTAGCGAGAATGGATGAGGATAGCAGTTGAGGGAACCTGTAGAAGAGGTAGGCCCAGGAAGACCTGGGATGAGTTGGTGAGGCACGACCTTCGAACATTGGGCCTCACCGAGGCGATGACTTCTGACCGAGACCTTTGGAAATATGCTGTGCGTGAGAAGACCCGGCAAGCCAAGTGAGACCTAAATCTAAGGCCACAACCAGTCCATTTATGCGTACCTTCCTTCATTGGACACTAAACTCCACTTGCGAAGACCTGTTGAGGCAAGTGAAATCGAAATCGAGTTAAATTGGACACTAAACTCCACTTGCGAAGACCGGTTGAGGCAAATGAAATCGAAATCGAAATCGAGTTAAATTCGACGACTGGCACCCATGCCAACGTCGTCTCCCTCATTAGACACGAAACTCAGCTTGCGAAGACTTATTGGGGCAAACGAAATCGAAATCGTGATGGCACCTGTGCCCAGCGTCGCTCTTCTGGCACTTTTGCCCGCGGCATGTGTAAGGACTTTCGAGAGAGATCGTTGCCAGTGCCCCTAGACTGGCTCTTGTGCGGGTGACACACAAAATACACCATTTTGAGCGTGGCCGTTGCCAGTACCGCCTGACTGGCCTTCGTGCCGATGGCACGTAAAAGCACACACTACACTCTCTGAGTGGTTGGCATTGGGAAGGGTATCCAGCTGTAGAAACTCTGCCAAATGCTGTGCGTGAGAAGACCCGGCAAGCCAAGTGAGACCTAGATCTAAGGCCTCAGCCAGTCCACTTATGCGTACCTTCCTTCATCGGACACTAAACTCCACTTGCGAAGACCTGTTGAGGCAAGTGAAATCGAAATCGAGTTAAATTCGACGACTGGCACCTATGCCAACGTCGTCTCAAGTGAAATCGAAATCGAGTAAATTGGACACTAAACTCCACTTGCGAAGACCTTGTTCAGGCAAGTGAAATCGAAATCGAGTTAAATTCGACGACTGGCACCCATGCCAACGTTGTCTCCTTCATTGGATACGAAACTCAGCTTGCGAAGACTTATTGGGGAAAGCGAAATCGTGAAGGCACCTGTGCCCAGCGTTGCTTTTCTGGCACTTGTGCCCGCGGTATGTGTAAGGACTTTCGAGAGAGATCGTTGCCAGTGCCCCTGGACTGGCTCTTGTGCGGGTGGCACATAAAATACACCATTTTGAGCGTGGCCGTTGCCAGTACCACCTGATTGGCATTCGCGCCGGTGGCACGTAAAAGCACCCACTACACTCTCTGAGTGGTCGGCGTTAGGAAGGGCATCCAGCTGTAGAAACTCTGCCAATTGGAAATATGCTGTGCGTCAGAAGGCCCGGCAAGCAAAGTGAGACCTAAATCTAAGGGCTCAGCCAGTCCACTTATGCGTACCTTCCTTCCTTCCTTCATTGGACACTAGACTCCACTTGCGAAGACCTGTTGAGGCAAGTGAAATCGAAATCGAGTTACATTGGACACTAAACTCCACTTGCGAAGACCTGTTGAGGCAAGTGAAATTGAAATCGAGTTAAATTGGACACTAAACTCCACTTGCGAAGACCTTGTTGAGGCAAGTGAAATCGAACTAAATTCTACGACTGGCACCCATGCCAACGTCGTCTCCCTCATTGGACACGAAACTCAGCTTGCGAAGACTTATTGGGGCAAGCGAAATCGAAATCGTGATGGCACCTGTGCCCAGCGTCGCTTTTCTGGCACTTTTGCCCGCGGCATGTGTAAGGACTTTCGAGAGAGATCGTTGCCAGTGCCTCTAGACTGGCTCTTGTGCGGGTGACACATAAAATACACCATTTTGAGCGTGGCCGTTGCCAGTACCGCCTGACTGGCCTTCGTGCCAGTGGCACGTAAAAGCACCCACTACACTCTCTGAGTGGTTGGCGTTAGGAAGGGCATCCAGCTGTAGAAACTCTGCCAAATCAGATTGGAGCCTGGTGTAGCCATCTGGTTTCACCAGTCCTCAGTCAAATCGTCCAACCCATGCTAGCATGGAAGGCGGACGTTAAACGACGACGATGATGATGATGATGATGATATATATATATATTATTTATATGTATTATTTATATATATATATATATATATATTATTTATATGTATTATTTATATATATATATATTATTTATATGTATTATATATATATATATATATATATATATATATATATATATATATATATATATATTTATATTTATGTAAATAAGGATAAGATCGTTATTTAAAATACCAATCTTATCGGGTTGCCAGCATGGGAATAAAAACCTCAAAGATGATAATTTAATTATTAAAATTATAATTAAGAGTATCTAAGAGATACCACCATGCTTGAAATAGCAGCCAAACCTTGACTCTAAAACCACATTTAATGTGGTTTTATATATATATATATATATATATATATATATATATATATATATATATATATATATATAAGCAATAATAAATCTCTGAGGGAGATATAAACAGTAGCCACACGACACCGTGAAGTATATTTGCCACCTAGATGTAGCTAACCCTTAAGGGTTGATGCTACTGTAGCTTGTGGCCCCAGGAAGACATCTCCTCCAGCTGTCTATTGACACACTATCTGTGCCCTATCAGTATTTGCATTGAGAATCACTTCCCATCGCCAACCAGTGGTTGTCACACACTGATGACGAGTTATTACCCAGAAGCCTGGGTCCGTATGTATCACATCAGGCTAGAGATGGGAACGATGACTTCCCTTCGCAAATACTGATAGGGCACAGATAGTGTGTCAATAGCCAGCTGGAGGAGATATCTTCCTGGGGCTACAAGCTACAGTAGCATTGTGTAGTTGTTTTATTATTTTAATATTTATTACTTTGTATTTTATTATAGGTCCTTTTAGTGTATTTATTTATGAAACTTTTCTATATGTGACTGTGGATTTTCATGGATGAATCCAATAATTGTGGGTTTTTTCTCTAAATTATATATTTATACATATGCATATATATATATTTATATCACAGGCATGAGAACAGGGGGTGCCTGCACCCCCTTCCCTAAAATATCTTGTGAGCAATGAAAACGCTTTGGACATCCTCCTGAAAAACTGAGTTTGCACCCACTAGGCTAATTTTGTTCTCTCGCTTATGATACATACAAGCATACACACACATGCACATGTGCGCACACACGCACACACACACACACACACACACACACACACACACACACATACACACACAACAGGCTTCTTTCGGTTTCCATCAAGGCTTTGGTCGACCTGTTACTGTAGTAGAAGACAGCTGCCCAAGGTGCCATGCTGTGGGACTTTAACAGGAACCATGCAACCTTGGGGTTGGAAAGTGAACTATTTACTACATGCCTACACCTGTGTAAATAAAAGTAATAACTTCCCTGCTTCACACAAAAGCAACACTAAATAGAATTAGCAACTGACCAGAAGGAAAATGACAAGATAATGAAGATGGAGAGCTACTAACAATGTGAAAAGAAAAGATAAAGTAACCTTTATATACATTTATACATTTGTTTCACAAGATTCTTGATGTGAAAACGTGTGTTGAAACAGATGTTGTTATATTTAAGGATAGTCATCTTTTTCCAATTGAACATGCACACTGTTTATTTGATCTTCACTTCAGTTTTTATTTGTATTATTTTTAGTTTTTAGTTTATACATCTGTCAATGTTTTTTCATCACACATTCTGTAACTTCATCAGGGACAGAGAGTTACTGATGAGGCCACAGAATGTATGACGAAAGAATTTTGACAGACATATAAACTAAAAATAATATGAATAAAAACTAAAATGAAGATCAAATATATTAGTGCATGTGTTTGATTGACAGGAAAAGAAATGACCATCCCCAAGTATCACAACCTTCATATAGCAACGGAAGAACTCTTTGATAAACAAACAACCGATTGATTGTTTAACCAACACATTAAACAAATGTTGGTTGGATATTTTACTGAATGGCTAACTATAAAGAAGTGACACTGAACCAGTGCATGTGCTTGTTATCAAAGGTGTAATGACCCTTCCAAGATACAAGATTTGTTCCAACACACAAATTCGCATAAAAAATTTTGCAAAGCTCAGTATTTGCTTACAGTAACTGATATTGTGGCTTATTGTATAACAAATCTATGAACATTTGCACAGTTGCTAGCCCTTTGACCCAATAATTCTCAATGAAATGTCTGGCCTTCTACAGAACATTAGAATCAATTTTATTTAGCAAATTGTGAATCAAATTTATTTGGTTGTCAAATAAATTCGTTTCTTTTTTGTGTTTTCTTTTCATTTATTTTAATCCTTATTTTTCATCAACAATTTTTTAATTTATTCAAATTTCAGAAAGGAAAACAAAAATTGTAGAAGATGAATAGAGCTAAAACACACACACACACAAACACACACACACATGCATGCATACATACTCACAAAACGCTATGATAAAGATATTTTTCGAGTCATGTGGTTGTGCGGTTAAGAAGCTTGCTTACCAACCACATGGTTCCAGGTTCAGTCCAATTGCAAGACACCTTGGGCAAGTGTCTTCTACTATAGCTTTGGGTCAACCAAAGCCTTGTAAGTGGATTTAGTAGAGGGAAGCTGAAAGTCCATCATGTAAGTGTTTGTGCGTGTGTGTGTGTGTGTGTGTTGTCTTTGTGCCTGTGTTTGTCCCCCACCACCGTTTGACAACCAGGGTTAGTTTATTTAAGTCCCCATAACTTAACAGCTTGGCAAAAAGAGACTGATAGAATAAGCACCAGGCTTAACAAAAGACAAGTACTGGGGCTGATTCATTTGACTAAACATTCTTCAAGGCAGTGCCCCAGCATGGCAACTGTCTAATGACTGTAACAAGTAAAAGATAAAAGAAAGTTTTAAATAACATTGGAAAAGATTAGGATCAATTGCAATTTATCCTAATCTTTTCA
>NC_142952.1:21736507-21756507 GCF_046866305.1 Octopus bimaculoides
ACATCCAGGATATAGATTTTTATTTGTTCTTATAATCATAAGTGTACAGAGAGACCAATTTGCATTCTCCAGAAACAGTAAATCAGAGGAACAGGGAAAAGTTGTAAAACATCTCTGGGTGAACATATGCACACAATCACACACACACACACACACACACACACACACACACACACACATGTATATGTAAATATATAAATATATATAATATATAAACACACACGCATAAAATTATGAAACCTATACTTGTGTTCTATCATGGCATGCATGCCCATGAGTTCAAGTGTATCCATACACAAACAATATGCACACAGACAGGCAAACATCAAACAATGCAAGTAACCAGAAGCCCAAAAAGTTAAATTGACTGAAACAAAAGAATTTCATCTCTTTGTTAAGGACTCACATCAATTTTATACATATGCGTGAATATCTACTACATATGTGGAAAATCGGTGTGTGCTTGTTTGTGGTGTTGTTAGCTAACTCCTCCTACATCATTTTATTGATTTTGATGAAACCACGTGACATACTTAGATTGTTAAAAAATCGATAATACGGCCCCTGGAAGGGACCTTTATATCTACCTCATATAGCTATTTTTTTTAAACTCCCAAGGGAAATAACCTATAGCATCTGCACAATATTTTTTTTAAATACTCGAGGGAAATAATCCATTTCATTGTTTATGTTTGATTACTTTGAATATTGAATTTTTGTGTGTCCAATTTCTATTTTTTGCAGACAATATCACTTTATTTGACACATGAGTAGAACTCATGTCTGGAAACCTTGTGACATACTTAGTTTTTTGAAAAAAATCGATAATAGGGCTCATCCAATGGATCCTTCTATCTACTACATATTACTAATATTTTATTTAAACAACCCAAGGGAAATAACCCATACCACCAGCAGTTTTTAGCGAAAAGATCAATATTTGATTCTCACGATCATCCAACCTAATTCTGCATTTCACTACACACAGTTTTGAACTGCTAAACAATATTATTGCACTTCCTTAATTTGAATCTTAAACATTAAGGACTTCATTCATACATTTCTATACATACATACTTTTTTGAATGCCCATTACTCCGATAATTCTGCATTTTTACAGTTACACTTTTTCCATGACAGTAGGTAAACTTTTTATTCCACAACGTATTTGTAGTGGCTTCATGCAGGCATAGCGTGGATTCGATCCACGATTGCCAAATTTCACTTAACACTTCAACAGCGCTTTTCTCGTGGTAAAACAATAGTCTTTCTGTGAAAGACAGCAGTTATACATTTCCCAGATGCCTTCGCTAAGCAGAATAATGTCTTTGCCACTTGACCCTTCTAACCTCTTCTACTGGCTGGAATGGAGATAACCAACCGCCAAAGAAATCCTTTGTTCTCAATATGTCCATCCTTCTGGCTGCTTTTTGATAGTTATAAAAACAAGAACTCCGTAAGCTAAAGGCAGTTACTGAGAGCAACCAGCAGTGAGTGTAAACGTCATTATTGCACTTTCTTCAAACACTTCATTCATATATTTATATAAACTCTCTCACCAACTTCCGACAATCGTTGTCACCAACCTCCAAAAACCACTCTCACCAACCTCCACCAATCTCTTCCTCCTCCAGCTGAAGGTTGTTTGTACTTTTTTGTGACAGAAAATACACTTTTTGTGGCAGTTATAATGAAATTGCTTTCTTATATCAGAGTAATAAGGCATTTCAATAGAACATCTTTACCCCCGGGAATTACTGGGTACACCAGCTAGTATTTGCATATGTACATACGTACATATATACACGTGTTCATACATACATACTTACATACTTATAAGCATACATTAAAAGCAATCACACACACAATTGTGAACCAGAGTACAAGTATATCAGTACAAAGAAAAAAACTAGTCATATGCATGCACTAACTCACATATTCACAAGTCCAGGGAACAGAATTAATCGAAGCAAATGTCTTGAATTTTACAAAAGAACTTAAATCACATACACAAACAGTTTTGGATTCTGGTCAGATACTGAATTGGATCAGGTTGGCATAATCTTTCAGTTCTTTATTAAGGCGTTCATCTAATCTTTCACTCTGTGACACAGTAAGCCAATTCTTCCAAGTGGCAACTTTACCTGGGTGAAATAAAGAAACAGTTTCTATTAGACGTTCAGTAAAATAATGAAGGAAACAAATGAAAGAGAAAGTATGTACATAGAGGCATGCTTTTTAAGGTTGCCTCTACAGATTTTCTACAAAGGTTATAGCAAACACTGATTTGTTACAATGTTTTGTATCTGAATACGTCTAATATAAATGTCATAATAAATCAATGCTGCCAATAATTTCAATATAAAATCTGTAGTGATAACCTTAAAAAGTGATTTAATAGCACTACTAACACAGTAGGACACAGTATTAACTTATAAAGCATTTAATATATATTGTAGTATATCATGGGTGCATAATGAAAAATGGTTCCCTACAAGTAATTAATGCATGCACACACACACACACACACACACACACACACACACACACACACACACACACACACACACACATACATCCGCACAATCAATTCATGTAATGGTGATGGAATGAATATTCACAGAAAATGTTTGCCAAATGTGAATATAACAGACTTGATATAGTGGTTAGAGTCAGCAAAGAAAGTTATGTAGAGTTACAGAGGTCCGCTGCAGATACAAACATTTGTTTCAAAATTAGCAATGTACCAGCTTCAATATTTAATTCTCAGATGAAGAGAGATTGGTAAAAAAGCCAAATTTGCTATCTTCAATTCAGTTTTCATTCCTATCATCATCTTTGGTCAGAAGTGTTGTGTAATAAACAAAAATTACAATGACAAATATAAGTGGCCAAAATGAGATTTCTCCCAAGGATTTCTGGAATACCATTACGTGACAGGGTGAGATCAGGAAGATCAGGGTGTCTCTTCAGGTCAAGCTATTACTTCTGTGAATTGATACTATAGACATGCTGTTAGAATGTTACAGGAAAAGACTGAAAAACTGGATTCTTCAAGCCAAGCAAACTGGCAGGAGACGTAGGATTAAACCAAGAAAAAGATGTTTGGGTAATAGTCTCAGTTAGTCATGCTTGAGAATTCAGCCAGAAAATGTAATGACAGTTGCTTCTGATACGGTCCTATGCAGGAGGCACCTGACGAATCTACTGCCATGACCATCCCAGGAATAGTGGGTAGGAAGATGGATGGATGGG
Organism: Octopus bimaculoides; assembly: GCF_046866305.1. NCBI lineage: Eukaryota > Metazoa > Mollusca > Cephalopoda > Octopoda > Octopodidae > Octopus > Octopus bimaculoides. The sequence goes on from NC_142952.1 coordinate 21,739,763, forward strand.
TCTTTTATCTTTTACTTGTTTCAGTCATTAAACTATGGCCATGCTGGGGCACCACCTTAAAGGGCTTTAGTCAGATGAATCGACCCCAGGACTTTTTTTTTCAAGTCTAGTACTTATTCTATCAGTTTCTTTTGACAAACTGCTAATGTACAGGGATGTAAACACACCAATACTAGTTGTCAAGTATTGGTGGGGGACAAACACAGACACAAAGACACACACAGATATATACATGTACATATATATATATATATATATATATATATATATATATATATATATATATATATATATATATGGCAGGCTTCTTTAAGTTTCCGTCTACCAAATCCAGTCACAAGGCTTTTGTTGGTCCGAGGTGATAGTAGAAGACACTACATTAAGGTTTGGATGTAGCTTTAAACAAAAGAATATTACATGAAATTATGATGGTAGGTTTGTATTTAAATATGAGTCTTTTAAAAAAGCAGTCTATTTATACTAGAAACCAGTAACAAATTGGTGGGATTATATAAAAGGAAAAGAAATTAAATGATTCTAATGCATGCTGAATAGAATTTGAACCCAGGATATAACTAATAACATGAACAAAACTAAAAAGAAAAAAAACCGTTAACATACCAGTACGGTAAAATGAAATATTTGGCTTCCATAAAACTGTAGGAAGTGGTCCGATATTTTCAGATTTCTTCTCAGCTTTCATCTTCTTAAATGTGCACAAGTCAGCAATGTCTTTGCACAGGTCTGGTTCCACTTCAACTTGAAGGAATCTAGCGATTTTAGACACAACATTTTCAAGGTCCTAAAATATAAAGAAAATATGAACTCAAATATTTTGTGCCATTTCCATTAACCTCGTTACCTCCCTTTATGTCCAGTCTACTGTGCTTGATAAAACAGTCCCAAATGATATACTGCTATCTATTTTGTCACAGATTTTATTATAGGCATTTTTGAGATGGTAGTCTAGGAGCTCCCAGAGATTAAGTGAAATGTTATTTTACTCGCTGTATTTTATGGCATCAAGATCATTCTGTACTGCTTGATTTTGAAATTTTGTGAAACAATAAACATTAAAACATGATACAAATGTTGAGTGATTAAGTCTCGTGTAGTAACAATCCTCTCATTAAAAGTTTGCTACATAATCATTGCATTCCATTGAAAAAGATTAAACACTAAATTGTCTAATTCTTTTAAAAATTTTGTTTGTTACTAACTGTCTTGATCCATATCAAACTGGTGATTGCTAACATGGTGGAATTCATAGTTATTCAAGAAATGAACTGCTCTAACAGTGGACTGTACCATGCATAAATTAATTATGCTATTATAAAAGAAAATGAACGCTTTTGCATGACAGAATGGAAATGGTCGAAAGGGCTCTTAACACATGCCTTGGCAACTTTCACCAATGGCTCTCAGCTCAAAATAACAGGGGGATGTTCTCACCTCTCAGGACCTCAACACTTTGACAACATCTCAGTACTCAGTTCTCTCTTTTACAACCCGATATAATGAAAACAGCAATAGTAGACCATAAACCATTTTTACGTAAGCTTTTCTAATCACAAGTCAATGACAACTTCACCAACAATCACAATCTACGCATTGCTTTGACAGTTTTTCTGTACCTTAGGACCCAACAACTTTATAAACCATAAGTTATATGCAGCTTCAGCAGCTATTGTGAGATACACATCATTTCAACAAATATCATGTCTTTAAAGCTAATCTATATACTGGCTTATGAAACTAGTTATGCTATAACACGGTGAGTTACCCAGCTGTAGCAAGGCACTTCCTTTTCCAGGAACAGCCATAATTATCATCAGCATAGACACATTTATATTACGGTCTCTGGGAAAATGTTTAGTGAACTTGTACTTAAAACATATGATCTTACAGTCACTATCAGTAGGATTTGATCTCAGACCATGATAAGATTGACAGTTGCACTTTTTATATATAAGTACTTGTGCTCCTTCCCTCTTTCAGTCTTGCAGTGGTTAAAGTTTACAGTCACTAGTTCATTTTTTACAGTAGGTACATGTCTTTCTGAATTCATATATTGGATGAGAACATGTGGTACATGCTTGCTTTTCATTTTCCATCAAAGTGTTAACAGCATTGAGAATAAAACAGCCTGCACATGCCTCCTAGAAAAGTAAATTGCAATGGTTTTTGATTAAAGAAATTTACACAAGGTACATTCCAGAAGATTTTAGGCATTTTCAGTGGAGGCATTTATTAACTTCAAAGAAGTACAAAACTTTAATCTCCTTCAAAGGAGTATCCTCTGACATCAGTGCACTTGTTGTAGTGCTCCAGCCACTTTGTGAAGGCCCCATGGAAATCCTCAAAACCAAACATGTCCAGGACCCTTACTACAGCCTCCTTCATCTTCTCCTTCAGTTTGGAGAGCAACCAAAATTCACAGGGAGCAAGGTCTCGATTGTGGGGAAGGTGAGGGACAGTTTTGATGCCCATCTCTATCAAGTAGTTGGTTACCAGAATGGAATTGTGAACTGGTATAAATGTTCTGGCATTTTATGATGAAATTTCTTTCTGAACTTCCTCAAAACCCCCAGAAAGTACTCTTTGTTGACCATCTGACTAGAGGTTACCCAGTTTATGTAGATTATGTCCTTTACTATCAAAAAAGGGAATAGCAGGCAACGCTATTTGAAAACCATTGGATTAATAACTCCGTCCAGTCATTAATGTGTTGACATCTTCATTAGTGACTTCCTCCGCTAAAGTGGTGACACTGAGTAAAAAGATCTACAGCCGTTGCTTCAACAGCCATTGCCTGCTATATGATTTACAACGTTCAACTTCATGATTGCCTCTACATCATCAGCTCTATCACATGTGGAAAGCTATGAATTTTTTCAGCAGGCAAGTTCTCCCACACCAGTGACCAACTCGTTAAAGTGGTGACTCCAGACAGAAAAAAGGACACACCTGTTGGTTGTGAGAAAGTTTCTACGCCATCTTTTGGCGGGAAAGGTTCCCTCTGAAACAGAAAGGGTGCAAAGATGTTTTACGAGAAGAAATGCATAGCCCAAGTCGACTCCGCCTCAAAACTGCCTGATGTGTGGAACTTCTCTGTGGAATATTTTTTTGACCAACCATTTGATAGCTGTTACAACCATATTTCTCCACATGAAATTTTCTCCTAATGGCAATGTCAAACTGTGTTCATGTGTTCGATAGCTGCTAAACAACTGTGTCTGTGAACCTTTTCTGTTGCAAACTCCATATTTCATTGTGTGGCATATTTTCCCTTGCTCAGGTACAACTTTGCATTTTCTTTTATCCTTGTCCTTGTCTCCTGACATTTTTTCTTGTTGGCGGACGTTATCCTGTTTGCTCATGACCACGCATGGAATTTTCTGGTTTTTGGTCACATCCAGCTCATCTTTTCCTTCTTCTAGACTTGTATTACATTTTTTCCCACCGAACATGAGTCACGTCACTCTACCCCACTATCATGGCTGTCCTAAGATGTGGTTTGCTCAGCTGGAATCATACTTTGTATCCAATAACATTCAGTCGGTTCATCATATTGAGTGAGATTCCTTCACCATCAGTGCTCACCATCAGAGACCTAATCACAGACATGCCACCAGATGCTTCCTACAGCAGTATAAAAGCAGAAGGCCCTTTGCAGGAATTCTAAATCCTCCAGGAGTCGCTTTCACTCACTCTTGGAGGACGGACATTTGGAGGATAGAAACCCAACAAAATTTTTCCGAAGAGTTCACGAGTTGACCAACGGCTCAACAGAAAAAAATTCATCATGAAAGAGCTTGGACTTATTCGACCATCCATGAGTCCATGGGCATCTCCTTTACACATGGCTAAAAAAAAAGGTACTGCAGACTTTTGACCGGTTGGTGATTTCAGACACCTCAATGCCATCACTACCCCTGACAAATATCCCTTACCACTTCTTCAGGACTTTTCATCAGCTTTACATGGATGCACCATTTTCTCCCAGATTGACTTGGTATGTGCATACCACCAAATACCAGTGAACCCAGCAGACATCCTGAAAACAGCCATGACTACTCCACTTGGCTCATTCGAGTTCTTATCCATGCCATTGGGACTGCGCAATGCCGCCAGCACTTTCCAGCTGTTTATTTATAAAGTTGTTCATGGGATGGATTTCATTTTTGCTTATGTGGACAATCTCCTCATAGCCAGCGACACAGTTGAACATCATCATCAACACCTATCTCAGTTGTTCCAGCATCTCCAGTCATACAATGCCAAGGTCAACCCTGCAAAGTGTGTGTTTGGTACTATTTCGTTGGAGTTCCTGGAACATCTTATAGACACTGAAGGCATTCAGCCTCTGCTGGCAAAGGTGGAAGTGATTCAGCAACTTTCACCCTGCACCTCATTGAAACAGTTACGTCATTTCTTAGGGTTAATCAACTTCTATCGTTGCTTCATTCTTCACTGTGCAGACAAATTGTTTCCCTTGACTCAGCTTTTGAAGGACAAGAAAAAGAAAGATTCTCCTATTTCTCTTCCTTCCAATGCTTTGCAGTCTTTTGAATCCATCAAATCTCATCTTTCTCCTTAACCGTTGATGCCTCAAATGTTGGTATTGGCACTTTATTGCAACAGACAATCAACCACCAGACTCAACCACTAGCGTTTTTCTCATGCCAACTGAAACCAGCTGAACAAAGGTATAGCACTTTCAATAGAGAGCTGTTAGCTGTTTCTCATGCTGTGAGACACTTCTACCACCTCATTGAAGGTCGGGAATTCATGATATTCATGGACCGTAAACTGCTCGTGTTTGCTCTACAATCCAAGTCAGAGAATTACTCACCGAGGGCATACAGACACTTGGACTTCATTTCTCAGTTCACCAGTGATATATGCCATATTGCTGGATCTGCCAATATACCTGCTGATGCTTTGTCTAGGCTTCCTCTGCAGTCCGTTTCGTCTCCTGCTCTGATTGATCTGGTCACCATTGCTTCAGTCCAGCCTTCCTTGGATTCATTCAACATTTCTTCTGCTCAGTTTTCTTGCTGCAAGTTTGAGTACCTGCCACTGTTGTCTGCTGAGGGGAACATCCTCTGCGATGTTTCCATTGGTTCACCCAGACTGCTCTTTCCTGATCATCGCTGCACCATCCTTGACGCTCTGCATTCATTGTCACATCCAGGCATTGCTGCGACGGTGAAGCTTATCACAGCCCGATTCTTCTGGCCTGATGTGCATCATACAATTACCACTTGGGCACATTCTTGTTTGCAGTGTCAGCGCTCCAGGGTGTTCATGCTCCGTTGGGACAGCTCAGTCTGCCAGACACTCACTTCTGACACACCCATATTGATCTGGTTGGTCCTTGGCCCATCAGTTCCAGTTTCACATACATTTTGACTTGTACTGATCGGTTCTCCTGATAGCCAGAGGCCATACCCCTAGTAGATATTACTGCCGAGTCTGTGGTTCAGGCTCTCATCTCAGGTTGGATTGCTTGCTTTGGCATCCCCTCCAGGATCACCACTGACTCTGGACGCCAATTCGAAGCCTCCCTTTTCTGTGAACTGCCACAGCTACTGGGTATACAACACATTCATATGACTAGTTACCACCCAGCCTTGAATGGAGTGGTGGAAAGATTGCATAGGCAGTTAAAGGCTGCACTTCAAGCAACTCAAATCCACAATGAAGGACCGAATTTCTTCCTATCATTTTCCTAGGTTGCCGGTCCTCTGTTAAAGCAGATTTGGGCTACTCCTCAGCTGAACTCCTGTATGGTACCACTTTGGCACTTCCTGGTCAAATGTTTGCACCAGTTGACTCACTGCATCCAGATCCTGCATTATACATCACCAGGCACCTCGTGACCAGTCTATTTCTTATGCTGTTCCAGCAGATATCTCTTCATGGACACATGTTTTTTTGTAGAATGATTCCGTGAAAGGACCCCTTACACTGCCCTACTCAGTCCCTTTCTGTGTGCTTTCACACACACCAAAACTTTTCACCGTGGACATTGACAGTCGGAAAGAGGCTGTATCTATTGACAGAGTAAAGAAGGCTTTCTCTGAAAGTCTTATTCCACTACCTGACACGCCTGACACGCCTGACACACCTGTCGCACTCACGCAACCAACAACAACTTCACATCAACCTCAAACGTCTTTACAAGTTTCCAAACAACATTCGCGAACACCACATTCCGCTCCACCTTCTGTCACACGAAATGGTAGAACTGTAACTTGGTCACATAAACTGTCCAAAACTATTTAATCACCTTTTCGCATTAACATAAACTCTGCCTGTTGATACACCACCTGTTTTGAACAAACTGTACAATTTAACAAACTGTTTTGCTGCATCTTTTCTTTGCACATATTACTACATGTATTTCGCATGTTATATGCGTTTGTTTTTACATGTTTCTATTCTTTTATTCGCATAATCTTGTATTTGCATGCATTGTTTACATTTTGCCATCTTCCATGATTTAGCACTTTACCATGCTCCTTGTGTCTCTGCTCCCCCTTGTGTAATACAAGCAATCACTTCTTTCATTGCCTACAGTTTCACTTTTTGCCTGCTCAAGCTTTTCATTCCTTTCAGTCTGGGGGTGGGGTTTAATGTAGACAACACTATTTGAAACAGGTTCATAGCCAACAAAATATTCGTTGGGAATCAACTACAGTTATTTCCCCTGTCAAATGTTCTAGAACATTCCAAGCAAACATTGGTTAGTTCCCCTTTGCTAGCATACAAGGCGTAACTGCTAAACCACACACAGGAGAAGCAATATCGCCTACTTAAGAGTGAATTCCAATTGAATTTCTCTCTTTTTCTCTAAGATGCAACGAGGTCAACATTGGAGAGAGAGCCAGGCACACAATTTCGATATTCTTTCCTACCAGTAACTCGCTATGGTATTCTACACCTAGTGCCTGTCTGAAAGTAATTTTTGTACTTTGAATTCCTCCTATTTTTTGCTGTCATCATGGAACATGGTGAGAAGTTCAGAACCTTTTACTTCAATCCCAGATAAAACATTATTGAACATTGTGTACTCACAGTATGAATTTGTCTGTTATGCATCTGAATAAAACCTTGGATACAAAGTTGTTAATGCATGGACACAAGTGTCGTTGTTACTGCACCAGAGGCATTTCACAGCCATTGGATTAATGACTTAGTCCAATCATTAAAGTGTTGATATCTTCATTTGTGACTTCCTTCACTAAAGAATCATCATGAGCTTCTCATCAGACATGCTTTGACCTGTGCCAGTGAAACTCAGGTGCTCACCTCATACAATTTAATCTATAAACAGTATGGAGTATTCCTAAGTTTCTGTAGCGTTTTTACCTAGTTTAACACAAAACTTTAATCCATAGCAAGCTTCCAAATTGTTTCCTTGTTCCGACTGCATTCTGCAAACTAGTCAAGGGTGTGTTTAAAGTGCTATAACAGCCGTATCCTTCAATCTGGAATAACAAAAGTTGGCATCTCAGCTTATAAGATGCATAATAATGATATTCTAAAACTGCAATAATCTAGGATAGTTATAACTGCCTCTCCTAAAAAAAAGGTCTCAAAACTTCTGGAATTAACCTTGTACCAGGTGAGGAAATCATTCAGACTTGTAGAATAGAATTTTTTGAATGTCATGTACACAGTCATATTCTTATCATAAAAGTAAACTTTATCAAGCTTATCTATAATAAATTTCAGTTCTGTGCCTGTACCAATATCAGTGGTTGTTAGGTCAAATAAACATTCACAAATGTTAAGAGGTAATGATAAGAACCAAGCAGCCCTATGTTTTGTTTCTGACAAATCAGTGTAAATTAATCAAATCTCTAAATCTTGCTTCAAATTTGTACATGATTCTACATTAAACAAACTTGGTGGTTGTTTACCAAAATTTGCCACTGAATCCAAGTATACCATTTCAAGCAGTTTTAGAAGTAATATTTCTCATCATACTAGGATCAATCACAGTTGCTGCCACTGTGAAAAAACTTCTAAACTCCTCACATTACAAATGCACAGGGTATACTAGGTGCTTTTGACATGGCACCAGCACCAGTACTTATGACATGGCACCAGCACCCACATCAATGCTTTTCACATGGCACCTTGGTTTTAGGATCTCAATTCTGTTGTGATGGTCTTGCTGAAAACAGCAATGCACCCAATATCTGTCCTCTGTCATCCCCTCCATAAAGCTCAACATTTTGAGATTGGCCTTCAATACTTGGTTCCATGTTTTCCTGGGTCTTCCTCTTTCACAAATTCCTTCCACTTTAAATGATTAGCACTTCTTTATGCAACTGTCCTCATCCATCAACATCACATGGCCGAACTAGCACAGTCTCCTCCTCTCTTGCACATAATTCCTCTTATACCTCTCTCTTGTATATAATTCCACTTGAGCCCAACTTCTCTCTCAATACACCAGTGCTGTTGGACATGCATGCTGACATCGCACATCAAGCAGAACATACCAACTTCGTTCCTCTTCAGCCTTTGCATGTCATCTGCACTCAGGGCCCATGTGTGTGAGTGTGTGTGTGTGCATGTTTGAGGATGGGTGTGTGCATGTGTGTGTGTGTGTGTGTGTGTATGTGTTTGTGTACATACGTGAATATCTGTTTTGCATGCCCTCATTAATTTCATCAAAGCGAAAAGTAGTGGCATTGTTCACATTCTCCAAGTTCATTGGACCTGTAACAATCAGTGAAATAAAAAAAAAATCCTTTATTTCAAAACACAAATAATGGTTGACGGTAAAAAGATCAGAAGATCTTTTAGCCTCAATGGGTCTCATGTAACTCGATGCAAGCATGAAAGAAGATGTAAAAACAATGATGATGATAATAATATACCCTCCTCCTCCTTCTCATCGTCGTCATCATCATAAGGACCAACAGTGTTATCGTCATCATTATCATTTTATTCTGCTTTTCCATGCTGGCAAGTGTTGGATAGCATTTCGGAGACACTAATTTACAATCTGGTGCCCTTTCTGTTGCCAACCATTTTAATCATGTTTTGCATGTTGGGACAAGTTGGACCTATTCTAAAACTAGGATACCTCCCCTTCATGTGTGTGTGTGAGAGAGAGAGAGAGAGATTTTTAGGAGGAAATGCTTGAGCCATGCAAGCCTGGTCAGCCATCAGAGAACTCCCAGGAATCAATCTTTTCTAAGCTGGGCTGCAGCTATTGTTCATAACAGACCATGTGCAACCTGTGGAAAGGTTTGCTGTTCCTTCTGCCAGCCTGCACAACTATGCATTATGCAATAAAATGTGCAAATCTTTGGCAGGGCTCAAGAGTCATATAAAGACCTCACTTTGCATTATCGATTTTTTCTAGCAATGGCTTTGCTCATATACAAGAAAGCAACCACTATGTATGTGTGTGTGTGTGTGTGTGTGTGTGTGTGTGTGTAGTGCAGTTGTGTGGCCTAATGGTTAGGTGTTGCATTCACAATCACAAGATTATGGTTTCAATTCCCATCCCATAAATTACATTCCTGTAACTTGGCAGTTCAGCAAAAGAGACCAATAGAATAAGTACTAGGCTTACAAAGAATAAGTCCTGGCCACATTCAAATAACTGAAGCAAATAAACGAATAAAAGAATATCATCTATGCAGATTGTTCATGGACAATGAGAAACTACCATCACCGTCACATCTAAGGATCTATCTACAGATATATATATATATATATATATATATATATGTACATTCTCCCACAATGCAGCATTCACTTCAAAAAGTACATTATGCCTGAACACAGACATTATCCACACACATACATAACATGCGTAAACATAACTTTCGCCCACAAGCATACACTATACACATGCACACTATATGATCACAGACACACACATACACATGTGCACACATCAACTTAATGAGCTCACATCAACTGCTAGACACAAGCGATTACATATGCATGTATGCGCATGCACACATACGTTAGCCTCACACATATACACACATCCATACATACACAAATACACAAAACGCCCATCATTCCACAATGCACAATTTAGGTTACTTGTACACATACACACAGGCCCATGAGTTTGCACACACATGATAACCCCACACATATGTACATACACACATACATACCAGTACATGAAATGCATATCACTCCACATAATGTACACACTGGATTACTTATACACATACACACAGGTCCACATAATTTTCAGCTCGCTCACACATACATACTTACACACTCACCCTCATTCACACATACACACACACACACACACACACACACACACACACACACACACCATTCTCACATACATACATTCACATGCTTGCGCACCTTACTTCATCAGGGCCACCATTATTATTATTATTATTATTATTATTATTATTATTATTATTATTATCATCATCTCCCTTTCATTCAGCCTCTCACTTCCAGCCATTTCACTATGTTGAACATCTCTACTAATTTTTTTTCTCTCTCTGTTTTTTTTTTTCCTCTTAATCCTTTCTGTTGAAGAGCGTAGGCTTGAAACATCAAAGACTTTTCCATTCTTCCAGAGCATTAAACTAATATTACACCTGCTGGTTGTTCCTACACCTGTCTTCGTCTTTAGTTTTCTGTAAATTTGAACAACATATATATGTATGTATTCGAAATTTAAATTGTGAAACTTTACATTTCTTCTTACCTGAGAAGCTTCTTCATAAGAGATGATTAATGCATTAGGTTTGTCTTGAATAGCCTTTAACCATGATAAATGATATTTCAAATAGTCACCATAAAATACTGAAATGAGACAAAAAAAAAGACGATTTCAAATCAACATGAATGCTGAAGAATATTGTTATATATTTTTTGTTGCATTTTGATTTTTTCTTTGTTGTTTGCAGTGGGGTTTAATGTCTTTTTGTGTAATCAGAATTCAATTTCCTAGCAAAACCATCAAAAACAGTAAAGAAAATAGAAAACATCTAGCTTTATTAAATCTGTACATTGTTGTCAGCCATGACTGAGCTGATTTTATGATAAAAACTGCTCCAACCATGCCCATCTTGTCTTTTCTGGAGTGTGTCTAGAACTATGTTATCCAATATTTGTATCCTTCCTTTTATTTTTAAAAACAATATGTTGTGATCTAAGCCTCGATTTAGCTTCTATTTCTAGCAGACTAAGGAAGTAATTATAATGAAGTCACCCCATTTATCATTGGTTGTTATCTAGTACCAGATCAGCAGTCATGGTCAAGCAGACCTCTAATCAAAGGTATTCCAGCTATAACCATCCTATGATTTTACAAATACAATGTATTCAGGACAACATTATCCAATCTATCCTTCATTTTTTTAAAAAGAGAAAATGTAATTTGTGTGAGATTTGGTTGCTATTTTGAACAGGTCAAGTGATCACATACAGTTTCCCTTGTTATTTTACATATAGTAATTATATTTCTGAGTCAATGATTATCTGTTATCTTTTATTTGTTTCCATCATTGGACTGCAGCAATTCTGGTCTACCACTTTCAAGGTTTAAAGTCAAACAAATTGACTCTAGTTTCTATGTGTTTTGGGTTTTTTTTTTTTTAAGTCTGGTAGTTATTCTATCAGTTTCTTCTGCCAAATATATGGATTCAGAGAATTGTGTCACTATCACAAAAACTCCTCTGAATGACTCGGCTAACAGTCCACATAGTAATCCAGTACAGAGAGGTGCAATGTAGAGTGTCCATGCAGCTGAAATCCAGAAGATCTGATCAATGAAATTATAAAAAGTCAGGAAGTATGAGATGTGAACATTGATGGTCTCTTTTGAAAAAAAAAAACAAGAAAGGATGCTGGTCTTTGAAAAAAAATGAGAAAGTTCACTGGTCTTTAAGAAAACATGAAGAAAGGATGAAAGGAATATGAAAAGAGAAAAAAGAAAAAGAAAATTAAGAGTTGTGTCTCTTTGGCCTGTTCATATCTTAATAAGTTTGGTGTAAATTAATTCAACGGGGAAATTAATGCAAATAAATTCAATGCAAATACAGAAAGCTGGCTATCAGATCACCAGAACATCATGGTTACACCAACACTTCAACTTTGATGTCCTGGTGATCTGATGGGCCAGCTTTCTGTATTTGCTTTGATTTGTGAAGATACATATTAATGCAAACATATAAGCATAATTTCTTCCACACTGAAATTATTACAACACAAAGAAGGCTACAAAATGGGTATAACCCTAAGGATGACAAATGGTTGAATAACTATATTCACCTCTCATACCTCCTAACTTTTTATGGTTTATATATATATATATATATATATATATATATATATATATACACACTGTTCCATGATAAAAAGATCAACAAAAAAAGTGCCCCATCTGGTGAAAGATGAATATTATTAATTTAAAGGACACAATACAAGTCTTTAAGTGCAACTAATAGTTTCATATGTTGAGAAATGTGTCAAATATATTAATCAGGCTCAAACCACATATAACAAACTAAAAAAAATTGAATAAGAGAAGAAACACAAAAAAAGCTAAGAAGGTAGCATACTGAAAACCTGGAAGGTCAAAATGAGAGGAAAACGAAAACATAACAAAAATGTAGAAAGTAAAAAGTTTTTAAAAATTAATCGAGTTATCTCCCTTAGACCTTAAATTATAAAGTTGGAAAGATATCAACAAGTTTATTAGGAATAGACAGAATTTTCTATTTCTTCCAAATATATTTATACATATGCTTGCAACCACTGAAAATGTCTGACATAGAGTTCAGTAGAGAGTTATGGATCTTAGATCTGAACAGCAGCTGAGCTCTTTCAGCTAAACAAAGCCTACATTTATTTGATCCATTAACAAGATAAAGATTTCTCAATTATTTTCTACTTAATCACGTGTGGTGTTAGCTAGCCTTGCTTTTCTCTTTATGGCAGAAGGAGGTTATGTGATTGGTATAGCAATTTTAAAATTTTCCTTTACATAATACAATATAGGTCTTCTTATTGGTTGTAATATCATTTAGAGCTGCAGTAACTTCTACCTCATATATGACAGATTTAATCATACATCGTTGGTCAAGTGGACAGGATCTTGGGGCATGACAGTTACAATTGGATTCAGGCTTTTGGTATTGGGGCAGCAGCTATATGATAATTTCACAGAACGCCTGTTAAATATTTTCCTGTATCTGTGAGTTCCTGTATCTGTGTTTATATGTGAGTTTCTCATCAGGCTTATGGAAATGCTTATATGAGGAGTTCAGGTCTAGAGAAACACATAAATAATCAACTATAGACAAATTAGTCACTTCTGTAATTTTAAAGCCTAATTAGCTGAAGGTAGAAATAAGTTGTTTTCTAAATCTATCAAGGGTGTGACCATCACACCCATGGGAAATACGCACACCATCATCTCAATATAGGCCAACATCATGAGATGGGTACTTAGATCTTAATGTGTTCAATATAAACAAACCCACGAGATCACAGATGTCAGCACAATCGTATGACCCCATAGATACATCAAATAGTTCATCATTATGCAAACTTTTAACCCATGCTAATCTTTAACCAAACAGTAGTGTTTTCTTCGCATACTTGATAAAATTTAGGTCTATAGTCTATAAAGTCAATATTGACAAATGATATAGCAAACACAATGGCTTTATCAAGCTAGGAGAGAGGCTTTTATTACTTTAAAAGACCATACTATAGACTTTTATCCTTCTATATCTCTAGATATAGAGTGATAAAAGTCTATAGTATCAAACTGGGTGAATTTAGCCATATCTTTATTACTAATGTTCTTATGTGTATTTCTTCTATCTTAATGAATAAAAATTCTTCTGATAGAATAAATGGGTTAATAGAAACCAATGTTAGCAAAGAACACAAAATAACTGTGGTTTAGTTCCTGTTTTTAAGGCAGGAACTCCTTGAAATTTTGGGTATTTGAGTATATTTAAGAATTTAAGGAATGGAGAAAACGCATGTTATAATTGCATACTTTATTCCTACATATGTTTCAAAGGATTACAACCTGTGTGATCCATAGGGATCTTTGATATTAAAATTGTAACCTTCTCATCATATATATATATGTATATATATATGTATATATATGTATGTATGTATATGTATGTATATGTATATATACACAGAAGGGAAACACGATCAGTGTAAACCTATCTATCTGTATACTATAAGGTCTGCAAATCTGATGGACGCCTCAAAAGACATTTTAAAATCCACAAAGATCAGAACTTAACTCCAGTTCTTGGTGATCCAAAGCAGATATGCAATTTATGTGGGTTTCTTTTCAAAACATTGTCTGGTTTAAAAATCCACATCAGATGCCATGATACATCTTAGGTGTAAGTACAAGAGATGGTCAAACTCTGCAAAAGGAGTAGACACCACCATCATCCTCATCATCATCATTATCATCATTTAACGTCCGTTTTCCGTGCTGTCATGGGTTGGACAGTTTGACAGGAACTGGCCAGCTGAAGAGCTGCCCAGGCCCCATTTCTGTTTTGGCATGGTTTCTACAGTTGGATGCCCTTCCATATGCCAACCACTTTATGGACTGTACTGGTGCTTTTATATATATATATATATATATATATATATATATACACAGACACATACATATCATCATTATCATCATTGTTTAACATCCAACTTCCATGCATGCATGGGTAGGATGGTTGACAGGAGCTCGCCAGGTAGAAAAACTACCCCAGGCTACTCTGTGTTTTGGCAAGGTTTTTACAGCTGGATGCCCTTCCAAATGCCAACCACTTTACAGTGTAGACTGGATGCCTTTTACGTGGCATCAGCACTGTCAAGGTCACCAAGTAACTTGCAATGCAAGGAATTATGAGAGGGTCAGGGGCATTTGAGGAGGGAAAGTTGTGTCAGAGGATGAAAGGTTAGAGTGTGACAGAGAGTCAGAAACAAGTGTCTTGCTATAGAGGAGAAACAACAGGGTTACCCTGTGCGTGTGAGAGAGAGAGAAGAGAAAGAGAGGGAAAGGAAGAGAAAGGGGCAGAGAGGGAGAGAGGTATAAGAAAGAGGACAGAAACAGGTGAGCTGATGTAAAGGAGTTACTTGGTTACCTAGCCAGAGGGAAGAGCAAGAAAAGATGAGAGTGATCAAGAATGATGGCAGAAACAGGTGTGCTGCTGTAGAAGAGACACATGGCTCCCCACCCAGAGGGAAGAGCAAGGGAGGGAGAAAGTGAGAAAGAGTAAAAGTGCAAGAGAGAGCAGGAGAGAGAGACAATGGTGAAGTGCTAGGGTATACTCACAATTAACAGGGATCAGAGCATAGATGGGATGGTAGAGTAAGGAAGAGAGAGATAAATGGTGGTAATTGACAGGACATGCCCTACAAGGTATGGAGGTCATAATATACGTGGTCAGGTATTGCCGAGACGGTGCAAGTAGGGAGTGGGGATTGCAGTAACTGGCGAAAACTTGGGTGTAAAGATGGTGGGGTGGAGAACGCAGCGATAGAGTGAGTAGGGCAGTGAGGGCAGGGAAGGTGAGTGGGAGATGATCATAGTGTATGGAGAGGAAATGTGAAGAAGAGAAAGATGCAGTTTAGAAGAGAAGATGTATATATATGTATGTGTGTGTGTGTGTGTGTGTGTGTGTGTATATATATTATACACACACACACACACACACAAACACACACACATGTACTCCAAGCAATGAAACTCTTGG
The DNA here is from genome assembly GCF_046866305.1 of Octopus bimaculoides. Lineage (NCBI taxonomy): Eukaryota > Metazoa > Mollusca > Cephalopoda > Octopoda > Octopodidae > Octopus > Octopus bimaculoides. The sequence continues at coordinate 21,755,521 of NC_142952.1, forward strand.
AAAATTTGGAATGATGTGATGAAAGCAAAGCTGAAGTTGTTGCATCTTACTGAGGAGAGGATAAAGGATTGGATTGATTGTCAATATGTAGTGCTGCAGAAGACCTGCCAACCTATGATGCAGTGTTTTTAGTGGGTAAAATGTTTGTTTGAACATAAGTAGTGTGTTATATTTACCTTGACCCTTCATAAACAACTCAAAGAAATTTGAAAAACTTCCTTCATACGTATTATAAAGTGAACCGGTTAATTGCCTGTAAGCAGAAACAGCAACATCCTTGGGGTTACGCATCATCAATATAATTTTGCCTTCAGACAATATGTCTGGAGGGAGTACACTTGGCAAGACATGAGTGTTGAGCACTCGTGGTGACTCTATGTTGTCCAATCCTGGCTGCGGTATAACTTCTAGCATCATTTCCTCTTTGACACCACTTATTCTTTCAGCTTTCCTCCTTAAAATCATACTGGCCACTTCCCACATCCAATGAGTTCCTGAAAGATAAATAAATACATATATTATATAAATATACATACACACACTCACATATATATATATATATATATATATATATATATATATATATATATATATATATATATATATATATATATATATATGTATATGTAATAAATGGAGTTAAATGCAGGTGTTATTCAAATCTTTATACATCCAACATATGTTTCGAAGAGAACATTGGTGTTATTCCAGAAGGGATAAAATGATGTAAAACAATGCAATCTTATCATCAGGAAAAAAAAAGAGAAACAAAAAGCATCATAAGACATTTCAACCAAATGTGATAACTGCATATATGATGAAGAAAACATAACAATACTTGGCTTAGTAAATTAATTTGGTCTTTAAAGGAACATAATAAACAATTTGATTTGGAATGAAATATTTTATCTAGATCCTTTCCTTATGATAAAGGTACATCTTTTTGTTCACTCTATAACAATGAACTGTATTTCATCTTGTTCTCAG
>NC_142952.1:21759007-21796507 GCF_046866305.1 Octopus bimaculoides
TTTAGATGAGACGCAGTTTGGGTTTGTGCCAGGTAAAAGCACTACTGATGCCATATTTCTAGTAAGACAGCTGCAGGAGAAATACCTAGCCTTGGGCAACCTGTCTTGTGTACCTGGCTTTCTGTGACATGGAGAAAGCCTTTGACAGGGTCTCCCGATTCCTTATCTGGTGGTCAATGAGGAAACTTGGGATAGAAGAACGGTTAGTGAGAGCTGTGCGAGCCATGTACAGAGATGCTGCCAGTAAGGTGAGGGTTGGAAATGAGTACAGCAATGAATTCCGGGTAGAGGTAAGGGTCCACCAAGGTTCCGTCCTCAGCCCCCTCCTATTTATCATAGTCCTCCAGGCAATCATAGAGGAGTTCAAGACAGGTTGCCCCTGGGAGCTCCTCTATGCTGATGACCTTGCCCTAATTGCGGAGTCACTATCAGAACTAGAGGAGAAGTTTCAGGTGTGGAAGCAAGGTCTAGAATTGAAGGGCCTTAGAGTCAACCAAGCTAAAACCAAAATCCTAATAAGTAGGAAGGTAGATAAAACACAAACCCCTTCAGGTAGATGGCCCTGCTCAGTATGTAGAAAAGGAGTAGGTAGTAACTCTATAAGATGTACCCGGTGCAAGCTATGGACACATAAGAGGTGCAGCAATATCAAAGATGTGTAGATTTGTGCTGCATCCAAAAAGTAAGGTGGAGCGGAGGTTCTGCTAGGTTCCTCACAGGCAAAGAACATAGGTATGAGAGTTTCTGGGCAGGGAACACTGATGGAGTCTGGGTGGCGGGGTATACTTCTTGTGAAGAAATGGGTTGATATGGTAATCAAGGTAGTCAAAGTCTGTGATAGAATACTTAAGCTTAGATTAGTGCTGCAACATGGATTAGCAACCCTTATCTCAGCTTATGCCCCTCAGCCAGGTCTACCTGATGGACAAAAAGACCGATTTTATGACACCCTCTTGCAGACTACCTTGTTGATGAATGACAGGGACCTTCTCTTTGTGGCTGGTGACTTCAATGGACATATTGGACAACATGCAGGGGACTTCCATGGCATACATGGAGGTTATGGTTTTGGTTCCTGCAGTGAGGAGGGAACCAGGATACTGGAGTTCTGTGATGCAAATGATCTTATGGTTTGTAATACTAACTTCAGGAAACCTGCCAGTCACCTATTCACCTACCAATCTGGTGGACACACTAGTCAAATTGACTACATCCTTGCCAGGAAACGGGAAAGATGGCTACTTATAAATGCCAAAACCTTCCCAGGTAAAGAATGCATATATATATATATTATATACGCAGGTGAATAATACATACATATATATATATATATATATATATATATATATATATAAAATGGTGTAAAACAATGCAATTTTCTAATCAGGGAAAGAAAGAAACCAAACACATCAATAAGACATTTTAACAGAATGTGATGACTGCGTACATGATGAAGGGAACTCTACTGGTTGACTGGCTTAATTCTATTAATAACAAGAAGTGCACTAAGTTTATCCAGTTTGACATTTCTAGTTTCTATTCCTCTATCAACCCAATCGTACTTAACAAGGCACTCTGGCTCGCTCACAACAAAGCAGGTCTCACCAGGGATGAAATTAATGGCATGTTAGCCGCCAGAAAATCTATTATTAAATTCGATAACAGGATATGGGTCCGGAAAGGTACACCCGATAGTTCTGATGTCACAATGGGAAGTTCTGATTCAGCACAAATCGCTGATTTAGTCGGTATGTATATCCTTTATGAGATGGCTGACCAATTCCCAAACATCAATGGAGGTCTATATCATGATGATTGTCTACTCTACCTTCAAAATGCTTCTAACCAAAAACTACAAAAGGTTAAGAATAGTTTAGTTAAATTTTTCCGAAACATGGGCTTAAGCATTGTTTTTGACAAAGATGTAACTAAAGCCAACTTTTTGGATATTACCCTTAACTTATATAATGATTCATATTTCTCATACCATAAACCCTCAACTAATTTAATTTCAGTAATCACTCTAAGGCTATTACAAAGAATTTAGTTAGGAATATTTCACTTAGACTTTCTAGATTATCTGCTAATGTTGATATCTACAACAATAAAGCTGAATTTTACATCTCTGCGTTACTTAAAGCAGGCTATAAAGAAAAAATTACCTATACTAACCCTATTGACATTAATTCTACCTCTATTAATCAGGACATGAAATCAAGTCATAATGATATTAACAATATTAATTTTATTTAGAATAACACCAAATTGAGTAATGTAAATCTGCAGCATAAGGGAAATAACCGTTATTTAAGACCCTTTTTTCATTATAAAAGTACATTGAGGACTTTTAAAGATAATTACCCTAATAGCAAAAGATAATACTCTAATAGTATGTCCTAGCAAAACTGTTTGGTTAATAATTTCATATGGTAAGCAGATCAAATCCAACTTCCCTTACCAGTTTTGTGAAGCTAAAGAAAAGAATTTCCCAAGAAATTCAAGATATTATTCAATTATTAATTCACACCGTATCATGATAAGGTTTTCTAACAAAAAATTTTCACAAATCATCTCTTTGCATAATAATAAGTTGTTAAATACAAATCCACTTAATGAAAATAGTAATATTGATTATGTTAACACTAACCATTCTTTAAATAATAATAACAGAGGCGTTCTTCTTTTTGAAGTTGACTTCAATCGCATTCATTTACTTAGCAGTAATTCTAAGACCAGAAACTCTATTTATCAGTTTAAAATTACTTCCAGTTCTGGCGTCTTTTTTTATATAGGTAGTTCTTCATCTCAGTTACTCTTTTACTCTTTTACTTGTTTCAGTCATTTGACTGCGGTCATGCTGGAGCACCGCCTTTAGTAGAGCAAATAGACCTCAAAACTTATTCTTTGTAAGCCTAGTACTTGTTCTATCGTACTCTTTTGCCAAACCGCTAAGTTACAGAGATGTAAACACACCAGCATCGGTTGTCAAGTGATGTTGGGGGGACAAACACAGACACACACATATATATATATATATATATATATATATATATATATATATATATATATATATATTTATATATATATATACGTATACATATATATACGATGGGTTTGAAAAGAGAGTAAAGCTACAGGAAACCAAAAGACGAATGATCACGATAATCAGTCGGCTACCCTAGCCTAGTCGTTACTACATCCCAATGTAGGATTCCTCACCATACAGGTGTGAAGTCCCCATGAAGGGGTCTTTGTAACTTCAAAGAAGAAATTTTAGAAATATTACTTTATTTGTGTGTAATATGTATGGTTAAAATTTCATCAACATCAAAAATATAAGAATTTTCATGGGGGTTATGGCCGTTATGTATAGAATATAATTTCCAAATTTCATAAAGATCCATTCAGTACTTTTGACGTAGTTTTGGATAAAAAAACAAATGACTAATGTGTGTGTTTGTGTGCATGTGTATGTGTGTGTATGGGTGTATATATGTACAGATATCTGTATGCATGCATATATGTGTACATATTACATGTACATCTATATATATACATCTACATACATGTATGCATATAGATGTATATCTGTATATATATCTATACATATACGTGTACATATACATCTATATGTATACATATACATCTCTCTCTTTCTATATATATATATATATATATATATATATATATATATATATATACACACATATATATATATATACCTGTATATGGATACATTTGTGAAGATATATATATGCATGCATGTATGTATATGTGTATGTATGCCTGCATATATGTGAGAGTATAGTTTCACTGTAGTAGATTCAGTATGAAAATGAAACCATTAAAGTGAAAGTATCTGTCATTACAGTATCGAAATGTGATTGTTTCAGTTTTGATACTGAAATAGTGTAAAAGTTTCATTTTTAAAGTGAAAGTATTTGACATGAGTGTTTTTGTTTCACTTTTGACATGTAATACTTAAATAGTGGAAGAGATATGTTGCTGTGGGCTGGAACTATGCAATAATTTAAAACTTTTTTTTTACTAAAACACAACTGGGACCCTAAGGCATGTGTAGAATTTGAATGAAATTGGTTGTGTAGTTCTGGAGTTTTAGGGATTCACACAGACACACACACACACACACATACATTCTCAATTTTATATATATATGTATATATATATATATATATATATATACATATATGTAGGACCTTCCTTGGCCCTGCCTGCCTGAGATTCGAAACCAAATCCACCTGCTTGTTGCTTGTCAAGCAAGCAAGAAATCCTTTATTTGCATCTTCACACCAGATGATGAATGGGAAACTCTTGACCTCCAAGGACCTGTGCTGGTCACAGAAGGGTCAGTCCTTTGTTTACGATTTGATCCACATTCTAGTATAGTCTATATAACAGAGACCATTTCCTTTCTCACCCCCTTTTATGTCAGTCATGACCAGGAGCAACAATTCCCTTTGTCCTTCACTCATCATATGAAGATAAATTTTTGGCCAGAATCAAAAAAGACAATGCCACTTATATCCTTTCTTCATCTCATGTCAGCACTGTGCATTTCCTTACTCTTTCCCTCTCTACTGGCAAACTGCAACTTCCACACTGTTGACTGCCAACTATTGTCACTGTCACTATGATTACTGCTGTCTTACAAACTACTTGCTGGGCAAATAAAAAAATATAAATAATATACCGCCTTCCTTTTTCTGTAAAGATCTAGTCTTTCTCATTCACAAAATGAGCCCCACTTAATTTTGCTTAGATTGCTTTCAATTTTGGTGTATTGATGCAACTCTGAATTTTGATTACGATCAACCAATTACTTTATCTCGTAAATTAAAGAATCTGATGTTATTTGGAATTAAAGTTGGGAAATTTGGGTAATTTTAGCCAAACAGCAGAGAGCGTGGCATTAGCAGCTTGTTACTATGACAACCGCATGCTGTGTTGTGGTTCACTGTTGTCTGTGCCGCTGTTGTCTATGTTGATTTTTCATACTTATACTTTTCATGTCGTATATTTTTGGGACTCATTGATTCAGGTAGCTGGATTTATGATTTCACTGGGTTAATTATATTCATAAAAATTTTAATTAGGAGTATTTCTTAAACTGTTAGCTTCACATTTCAACATTTAATTGAAATTTAGCACCTGTAACAGGAACTGAGTGGGATATCATGAAACAGAGAGACTGTGTGTGATACAGATAGTTTGACATCATTTTTGAATTCTGCATGCAAAAACATATAAGCTACAGTTATTCTTTTCCTTGGAACAAAATCTTTGTTGATCAGTGTTATTCTTATCATAGTTTATAAATCCAATCATGAAAACGTTACTTAACTTTGGAGTTTTGGAGACACACACAGACACACACATGCACTTCTATATTAATGATGTACACAAATACATGGCAGGTATACATAATACTGAAGTACGCATAAAGAAAACACATACAGACAAATATATTAATATAACAAATTCTTAAAAATGATAAAAACATACAATCAATGAAGAGACAAAAGAAACAGTAAGATGATACATGTTGATTTTAATAGGTATTTCTGTTTATTTAGAAACCTACAATGAACAGGTCAGATGCTAAACTATAAATTTCACAGGGTACAAACTTAAAATTGACACCGCTTCGCTAAACGCAGAAAATTTCTGTCTCGCTATTGGCTAAAAATACCCAGTTTTTTCAATCATTAAACCTCTGTAACTTTTTACTCTCTGTCAATCACTCACACATTCACTCACTAAAAGAAGTAAATACACATGAACATGTATGCAATAGGTGTACGTACGTATGTTTTGTGTATGCATGCGTGCGTGCGTGTGTGTGTGTGTGTGTGTCACTGAAGCCATACATACATACATAACCTCTCTCTCTCTTTTTTCTCTGTCAATCACTCACTACAAAAAGTGAATAAAAAATTTCAGCTATCTCTCTCTCTCTCTCTCTCTCTCTCTCTCTCTCTCTCTCTCTCTCTCATACACACACACACACACACACACACACATACCAGCAACATTACTCTGTCTGTCTCGCACACCCAATCAAATGCGCATGCGCGCAGCACGCCAACTTCAAAAGTACTTCCTGATCCAATTGCGCTCTCTCAGTCTCTTTCGCTTTCACGCCGACTTCAAAAGATCCCCTTTCCCCTCACCCCACATATGTAAAAAAAAAATTTTTAATTTTACGGAAAGCGACGATCTTCTTCAGAAACAAACAAATACATGTGCTTTAAGAAGTGATGAACACGGTTTTCATACTGAAAAGATCACCTACTTTTTTTTTTGTATGGAAAACGGGGAGAGGAGTGACACCCTCGGAAATTTCACCCTCCCCTTCCCGGAATCATTGGAAAATGCTTCTTTTTTTTTTCGTTGAATGAATTACGGTGACCTCCTAATATGCTACAAAACACTTTTTTGTCCGGAAAACGGGGGTGGAGTGAGGTTGCGTGGAACCCTCGGAAATTTCACACACACACAACCAATTTCACAGGAAAATGTTTTTTTGTCACAATGTAATACAAAAAGGAGGAAGGCTTTGGGTATTTGATACCCAATTTGAAGTGGGGGTGGCAGGTGAAGTCAGCTCCGATCTGCTGGAAGCATTTAAAGCCAATGAAAATGAGTTTTACCCAAGCTGGTAACAGGAGATGAAATGTAGGCATAACTTTCTGATCTGGAAACAAAAGCTCAATCCCTGGAATGGCATCACACCTGTTTTCCAAGGACTAAGAAATCCAAGAGCCAGCAATCAGTACAGAAATTCATGGTGGCTATTGTGAGGGATGGTTTTGTTTTGACACTGAGTGTGAACAATATATGTTTGTAAAGTGAGAAAGTTTACCACGAGAGAGAGAGAGAGAGAGAGAGAGAGAGAGAGAGAGAGAGAGAGAGAGAGAGAAGGAGAGAGAGAATGAGAGAGAGAGAGAATGAAAGAGAGAGAGAAAAAGAGAGAGAAAAAGAGAGAGGAGGATGGAGAGGGAGAGAGAGAGAGAGATCTTGGAGCTTTCCTGTCGCTATCACAGATTTAGTAATTTTATAATTAAATGAACATTTTCAAATTTGGCATATAGACATACTTTTTCATGATGAATCCGAGTTTGTGGTTCATTTCCCCATTTATTCCATTTAGCAAAATGTTACAGAGGTTTAAAGTTTGATCATTTTTACCCAATCAGAAAGCGAAAGTAAACATTACAAGACGAAGTTTTAAACAAAACGTAGAAATGCGTGAGAGTTAATAGATATACAGACAATGTATAGTAAATATATAGAGGGAGAGAGAGAGTAATGGTGATGGACAGAGAGTGGGAAATTTGTCGATCTAAAAGTGAGTTATTTCTAGTACTAAACTGGGGTTGTTTTTTTTTTTACAGACGACATTGTGTTTGGGGTGCTGATTTCGAAAGTCAAATTTCTCAAGAATGCACTGTTTCAGAGAGTTTCGCGTTTATATAGTAGATGAACATATACAAGAGTTGTACTGAAAGGAATGCAAAAATATACAGAAATCAAAACGCACTTACCACTGTAAGGATATGCACAAATAAAAACATCATCAGCTTTTTTCTTAAATGTAGAAATTCTTGGTAGACATTCCAAAAGTGAAGGAATTGGCGGATAGATGACTCCATCATGGCAAATAACAAATTTGCTATTTCCTTCTTCATCTTCTATTTTGGTAAAATGTTTAATTATATCATTATTTAACAAACCTTCCGTTGTTGATGCTGAGTTCATCAACAACGACATTAATGATGATGATGATGACGTAGACATGATTTCTTGGTCGCGATGTTCTTAACACAGGGAACACAAGTTACCGACGACAGACAGAAATACGTTTGAATAATATTGTCTCTCACTCGCCTATATCATGAGCTTTCTCAGCTGAACTTCAGCGACAATCACGCCCCCACTCCTTATACCTTGTCTACGTCAATGATTGAATAAAAGTTACAAGTCAGTGGCTATGTCTAATTCTAAAACTGTTTGCTTTCTTTTTTCTTTTTTCTTTTTAGTGTTCATAGCGTGAGTGTGTATGTGTGTTTAAATACATATATAAATACATGCATATGATATGCATTCAGTTATACAGGGGAAACAATACAATCACAATTGGTTGGCATTAAACTACACACATTTATGTATATCTTTTTTACAATCATTTTCTGTGTGTGTGTGTGTGTGTGTGTGTGTGTGTGTGTGTGTGTGTGTGTGTCGCGTGGTTGTATGAGTGAAAGAGAGAGTGTGAGCGGGAAAAGAATGAGGTTGTGTGAAGAGGTGTTTATGTATGGTATGCCTGTCTATGTGCCTCATTACAGATAAAGACCTCTCAAGGAAAATATTTGCCAACTAATTTAGGTTATCTATTCTGTTTGTTTTTTTCTTTTCAGTTTTTGATGATCTTCTACCTGTTTATCTTACCTGTTGGGTGTTGCCTTAAAGAGTACAACTATGACCATCACTCGCAAGACCGGATAACATGCTTTAGCTAAATTGTTGTTGGGTACTCATACAGTCATGAGAAGACACTGACATTTTCTCAGACCTTTCGCCCATTACATAGCAGAACATTGATACTTTAAGTAAGACTGTCTTGAGTTTTATGACTCATAGATCCAGTTAACTGGTTTCCAAGGCATTATAAGAGACCAAGATGATAACACTAGCCCTGAACATGTTTTGGCATATTTGTAGAAAATTTCACGAAAAAATATTAATTTTCCTGGAAGTTAAGAAGAATTTAAGTGGACTCTGTTGGAATTTCCGAAAATTGTCCCCCACCCCCATTCCAAAACACTTTCACCAGAAAGTTTTGTATATTCGGATTCTACATAGTAAATACTATATGCATAGCAAATTTCATTAAAAAATATTCATTTTTCTGAAAGTTATGACCTCCCAAAGTCTGGGAGGTAAAACCCTGTAGTTATGCCGTTTGTCCATCATAGGGTTAGTCATTTAAGGCTGAATAGACTACTCAAAAATATGACATACTGCCCAGTCTGTATGTAGGGCAGGCAGGATTTATGACAGACGAACTGTAGACAGGAATTTCGTTGCGGGATAGTGGATGTACATGTGTGTATGTGCGCGAGTGTGTTTTGTTTTATATATGTGTATTCACTCACACGCGTGTGTGAGTGGGTGGCATTAATTTAATGTATTAAACTTATCTTTATTGAATTATACATAGATATATACAAGATCTGATATACACGTACGTACATACATACGCGCATGCGCATGTCTTCTGCCACCCAAATCCTATTTTCTGATTGGATAAAGTTTGACACACAGAATAACTGCAGACCTAACGAAATATTCATAAGTTGTAGCAGCACTGGGCGAAGATACGGCAACAAGAGTGCTGAACATTTTAACCCCACCCTCAGCAACGTGCAAAAATACCACATCAAAAGGCAGACTAGCGAATACATTCCAGCGCAGCGAACGAGAAGCGGCAGCTAAGATACTGGAGGAGAAATTAGGCGATTCTAAGCCTTCGGAGTTGATGGACAAGATTTGACATTAACCCCCTCCCTCGGTGTGTCACCTTCCTTTTTTGTTTAGGAAAATATTCCTCTGCAAGTTACCACCCCAGATTCAGGCCCTCATAACTCAGACTGAGATCAAGTTAGTGAAAGCATCTGACAAGCATTTTTTTATCCAGTGATATTATAGTCAACGCAATAGGGTCAGCCCCAAGACATAGTAGAGTTAAGCAAGATGACCTGTACTTCTACCACACAAAATTCAGGAAAAAGGCTATGAAGTGGAAACAATTATGGAGCTTTAGGACCCCTTTATTATTGGCCCAGAGAAACTCCAGGGCCGGGCGCTATTGAATGCCCTGGTGGCTGGCAGACACGGTCAACTGCTTCTCTATGTTCGCGATCGGAGCTCTGGACATAGGTTCCTAATCGACACAGGAGCAGAAGTCAGTGTCATCCCAGCATCAGCAAGGGATCTCTGTTACAGAAAGTGAGGCCATCCTTTAACAGCCACCAATGGGACCACAATTGAGGTGTACAGTCGCTGCATCCTTTCTCTCAATATCAGCTCACAAAAATACACATGGGCATTCACCATCACCGATGTCCATCAGCCCATTATCGGGGCAGACTTTCTTCGAGCACACTTGCTACTGGTTGATTTGCAGGGGAGACAACTCATCAACAGCAACACATACGCATCTGTACTTCTGGCAACATCAGCACATCCTCCCCTCCCCCCGCATAGCAACTGTCTCTCAGACCAAGAACAAATTTTCAAATCTCCTTGCAAGTCACCCCAATCTCACTACCCCAACATTCTCCAAACTTACAGCCTGTCACAGAGTGACACACCACATTCCCACCACTTCCCCCACACCCACCCAGTACACAGCCACACACATCATCCATCACCAGACAAACTTGATATTGCAAAAGCTGAGCTTGACAATATAGAGGCATTGGGCATAGTTTGCCGACCAAGCGGTCCCTGGTCATTACCCCTGCATGTAACCCCGAAACCCAATGGAGGTTATTGACCTTGCAGAGATTACTACTGTCCCAATGCAGATATGACATCTAACTGCTACCCCATTCCACAAATAAAGGATTTCTCAGCCCAGCTAGCCAGGTGCTCAGTTTTCTCGAAGGTTGACCTCATCTGAGGTTACTACCAAATACCAGTACAAGACAACAATGTACCAAAAACTGCTTTCAGTCTGTATGAATTTGTACATATACCCTTTGGCCTTGATAGACACTGTGTGTAGGGGTCTTGATTTCATCTTTGCATACTTAGATGATATCCTTATTGCAAGCCAAAATGCAGAGCTACACAAGAAGCACCTAGTGACTCTTTTTGATAGACTGGAACAGTATAGCCTAGTAATCAACCCTGCCAAGTGTGATTTTGGTGTTACAGAAATCAACTTCTTGAGACATCGAATCACAGGTGCCAGTGCTACACCCCTGTCAAAAAAAGTGAAAGCTATCCTATATTTTCCATGCTCCACCACAAACAAGGCTCTACACCAATTTCTGGCTGTAGTAAACTTTTATCATCACTTCATCTCTTCTGCAGCAAGAGTGATGAGACCCCTATACAAGACACTGTCAAAAGGTGGTTCAAAAAGACAGGTGGAGTGGGATTGTGCAATGACCTCAGCCTATGAAAACAGGCCCTGGCTAAAGCAACGATGCTGTCCCATCTTCATATGTCAACTTGAACTACACTCACAGTTGACACCTCTGTCACAGCCATTGGGGGCATGTTGGAACAACATATCAATAGTCAGTGGCAATCACTTGCCTTCTTCAATTGACAATTACGACCCCCTGAACAGAAATACAATGCTTTTGAAAGGGAACTATTGGCTATCCATCTAGGTATCCATCACTTTTGCTATTTCCTTGAAGGTTGCATGGTTACAGTGTCCACTGACCACAAACCACTCACCTTTGCTATGAGCAAGCTCTCAGAGCCTTGGTCTGCACACCAGCAATGACAGCTATCAACCATTTCTGAGTACACCACAGACATCCATCACATAGCCAGAAAGAGCAACCCAATCACTGATACACTCTCTCATGCTCCTGCCTGCTCTCACACCCACCTAGCCCCAATAACAGAAGGCCTGGGTTACAATACTATGGCTACAGCCCAACAGACAGATGACAAGATCAAGGCCCACCGCACTGCCATCACATCACATTCCTTGCAGGATGTGCACTTTGGCTCTAACTGGGGACCCACCACTGATTGTCCTATCAGCCTGGCGCAGGAAAGTTTTCAACATCATTCACAGACTGTCCCACCCAGGTACTAGAGCTACACAGCACTTGCTGTCAAGCAAATTTATCTGGCTTGGTATGGCCAAGGACCATCAGCACACCAAAGCAATCCTTGACAATTATGAACCACCACAGGCCCGTTTCAGCCGTACCAACATAGACCTTGTCACTCCCCCCCACCACCACCACCACCACCTCTAAAGGGTTGTTCGTACCTACTGACTTTGGCAGACCACTACACTCATTGGCCTGAGGCCATCCCTCTCCATAGTACAGGAACACAAGAAGTCAGCTAAGCCTTCATCACAAACTAGGTCGCCTGTTCTGGTGTCCCAGACAGTATCTCATCCAATCAGGGTCTACAATTCACCTCAAAGCTGTGGAAAAACATGTGTGACTTTTTGGGAATCACAATGAACCACACAACAGCCTACCATCCACAATCCAATGAGTTGGTGGAGAGATTTCACCACTGCCTGAAGGAATCTCTGACAATCAGACTTAAAGGGCCCAATTGGATTGATCAACTTCTATGGGTGATGCTGGGAATCTGTACTGCCCCAAAAGAAAATCTCAACACTTTCTCCACAGAAATAGTGTATGGTACCCCTCTTACTGTGCCAGGAGAGTTACTTCCGAATATGAAATCAGACTTGGATGTCAAAAGGTACCTCACTCAACTGAGGGACAATGTGGGTCAGTTGCACCCTATTCCCATGTCAACACACAATACATCCAGATCATCCATGCCAAATGACCTCTGCATGGCTAACTTTGTGTTCATTCAACATGACACAATGAAAACCTTTCCAGTCACCCTACAATGGTCCATATGAAGTCATATGTCCAGGCTACAAGTCATTTCAACTCCTAATTGGCAGATGACAAGACACAGTTTCCATTGATAGGTTGAAACTAGCCTATCTCAATACTGACAGCACCATTCAAGTAGCCCAACCACCAAACAGAGGCTACCCCAGGCAGATCACACCCATGCTTGACAAGGAACAGTCACCAAAGAGCCAAGTAACCACATACATGGGCAGGACAATTAAAACACCTTCCCAGTTCCAATGACAGTCAACAGTTCTGGTGGGGAGCTATGTAGGGCAGGATTCATGACAGATGAACTGTAGACAGGAACTTTGCTGCGGGCTAGCTAGGGAGCTGGTCTGCAGCAAAGTAGACTTCCAGTTGAGTGGGCTTCAAGAGGCAGAAGTAACTGGCAGCTGTCGCCCTTATGTACTTAAAGGAATAAATCTTTCACTAACACAATCTCGTCTCCATGAGTTTATTTGTGTGTAGCTTAACAAAGCTTTATGTGAATCAAAACCATGATTTTGGGGTTGTGAGTGCAACACAGAAACAACAGGATATATAAATTTTAGGAAGATCATTCTCTTATGTGTGCTATCTGTGCTAAAATGAAGTTGAACAAGTCACTGTCCAAATCAGTTCTTATTCATAATTACAGCTCTCCCAGACACATTAGAGGGCTATGTCTCATTCATGTGCACTCGTGTTGTCATCTCAACAACTCTACTGAGTTACTCTAGGTACATTTTATCATAGCACAAACACTAGAGACATTGCCATGTCTCAAAACAAGTTTAATGTGTCCACTCCCTCCTACATTAACTTCAATCATTCTCCAGCCATTTAATCATTGCACCAGTATTAATGAGGTCACCTTCTACTATGCAAGACTAAAGTGCTTTTTCTACTCTATGTTGTCTTCATTCTTTCAAAGCAAACGACTAAAAGTGTGAATAAAAGAGAGAGTAATGACCCAATGTGTGAAAAAAGAGAGCTCTGAGCATGTGTGTGAGGAGAAGTAATATGGAATAGAGGCAGTGATAGTTACATGTTAGTCGATGATGAGGAGACACATAGAAAAATGACATTAATAGCATGATGGGATAGCATAAAGGAAGATGATAAATAGCAATAGAGATGTGAGAATGATAGGTATCAATGAAGACTGAGAATGATGGCTAATGATATACAATGATGGTTTATAAGACAGATCGTATTTCATCTCATTACACAGGCATGATGGGAGAGAGAGACAAAGTGATGGAAAAGTGATGGTGCAAAAGGGGGAGGATGAATAATGATTGATGATAGAGGTATCAAATATAGATGTATCAGATGTTATACAGGTACCGTGGTACAGTGAATAGGAGAGAGAGTGAGTGATAGATGAGAGGGTAATGCTGAGGGCAGTAGATGAAGATTTAACAGAAATATGATGAAAAAGAGATATAATTGAGATACATGTATCTATCTCCTGTCACTACCAACATCACCATAAATATTTTAGCAACCATTTTGCTTTGTTTGTACCAGTGGGTCAGTCTTCATCAATACTATATGTTGCCATTCATTATGGTTTCTATGGCTGAATACCTTTCCTAATACCAACCACTTTTACAAAGTGTACTGGTGCTTTTTATGTGACACCAGCATAGGTGCTTTTTACATGGCAAGTGCTTTTACAGTAAGCCTTCACAACAAAATACATATTCCAATGGAGATATAATAATCTCATTTCTTTTGAGATCTTAAACATACAGTCCTTGAATGCACCAAAGAATCTCATTTCAAGATTGAAGTACAAGATTGGACTTCTACAATTTTGTGCAAGCTTTGAACACAATACCTAACATTGTAGCAACCTTCTTGGCTGCTACAATACTAGGCCTAACAGCTATGATATTTCCATGCAACCTCCCATTCACAAATAGCAAAACAGTGTTCCAAAAACTAAACTTCCTCTTTAGATCCAGAAAATATTTAAGTGCCAATCAGTTCCTGGTAATCTACAAATCTCGAGTACAACTCACAATAGAATGCTGTTACCTACAAACACATTAAAATCTCTATTCTACAAATGCACTGTCTCATCCCTCTACCTATGCTGTCACTACTACAATAGCCTTTGCTTCTTGGAGCTTGTTACTTACTAGCTGCATCCAAGTTTAGTTGGCACCTGTTTCTCATCTTCCCATCATTTGTACAGTATCTCATCCTCAAATGATTCACATTCACTACTATATCTGATGACCAAGGTCTGTGAGTGAGTGTCTGGTGTTACCTTCGAGAATTACTATCTTACTGACCTGGAGTGTGCAGATGATACCACCCTATTCAGCAACCTAATTGACCAGCTCAGGGATGCACTGACCATTTACAGAGAAGAATCAGCAAAACTTGGCCTTCAGGTGAGTTGGGCAAAGACCAAGATAATGCATGCCATAGAGACCTTGGATCCTCCTCCTCTCTATATTGGCCACAATGTCATGGAATTTGTCAGCTCCATCAACTTGGGATCCACAGTCACCAACAATAGAGGCCTGACCCTGGAGATCAACTACAGATGTGTTCTGACCACTAGAGTCATGTACTCCCTATGGAAGCCCCTCTGGCACCACTGCTCTATCTCCCAGAAGAAAAAGCTCCACACTGGCCCTCTCCATTCTCCTCTAAGGAGCATAAATGTGGCCCCTCCCAAAAATCCTGGCAAAGAAAATCAAGGGCTTTGATAACAGAACCCTGAGGACCATGAAGAACAACAGGTAGTACCATCATGTTAACTACAAGCAACTGCATGTGTGCACACATCAGCCTGCAGCCTCCCAACTTATAGCTATACATCGCATGCACTGGTTATGAACATGTCCTCCATCTCCTGCTAGATCATCCTACCAAGGCTTTACTCATTTGATGCCGCAGGTGCTGGCTGTAAGAGACCTCATGTCAAGCCCCACATCACATTGCTGGACATGATTAAAGACGATCTCCAGAGGTTCAACATTATTTTGGAGGATCAGAGGAACTGGCCACTAGCAATAGAGGGCATTGGTGGACCTGGTTGGCTTTGTGCATGATGATGTCTCTGGATCATTAACCTCGGATGGCCCCAGCCTCATCAAGTAGGAGTATGAAGCTAGCAAGCAAGCATGTGTGTGTGCATGTGCGCACGTGCATGTGCGCACGTGCATGTGTGTGTACACTACATATATAGCTCTAGAATCTCCTAGAACTCACTTTATGTTCCTGTCTTTTTTACTAGACATTAATTTGCAGATGTTTCATCTAAACATCAACCATGTCAGTCTCAGAAGACTTATGAAGGTCATGGTAACCCTTCCCTCTGTGTAATTCTTGAAACATTTTGTCAATGAGCTGTCCAGTCACTCTATATCGTTCTATTTTCAGTACCATAATTGATTATGCACATAGCAGGGCAATGTCAACAAAATGCAGACATTGGACACATTACAGAGAACAATAGCTTCTCATTTCAGGAATTGAGTGACTCTGCATTGCAGATTAAAAACCAGATACAGTTTTGTGAGGTTTATCAGAGATAAGTAAGTAATTGATGTGTCATTATTGTTGTCTAATCATAAAGATTAAAAATGAAGTTAGTTTCATTGTTTTAATCATAAAATATTGCTGACAAAGAATTGTACATGCATACATCATCATCATCATTTAACATCCACTTCCCATGCTGGCATGGGCTGGACAGTTTGAATTAAAACTGGTAAGCTGGTGGGGTGCACCAGGTTTCGATCTGATTGGGCAAGGTTTCTAGGGTTGGATGCCCTTCCTAACACCAACCACTCCAAAAGTGTAGCTGGTGTTTTTTTACATGCCACCAGCATGGGTGCCAATGACCTGACACTGCCATCAGCCACGACTACGATCTCGCTTGGCTTGACAGATCTACACAAGCACGGTATATTGCCAAAGGTCTTGGTCACCTGTCACTGCCTCCATGAGGCCCAACACTCGAACAGTGCTTTTTACATGCCATTGGCATGGATGCCAGTCAGATGGCACTGGCATCGGCCATGACTACAATTTCACTCAGTTCAACAGGTCTTCACAAGCACAGCATATCACCCAATGATTGAAGGGTGCTTTCAAAGGGCCAGTTACATGATACTGGCATCAGCCACAACTACAATCTCACTTGGCTTAACATCACTTGGCTTGAGGCCCAACACTCGAACAGGGCTTTTTACATGCCACCAGCACAGGTGCATCATTATCATCATCATCATCATCGTTTAAACGTCCGCTTTCCATGCTAGCATGGGTTGGACGATTTGACTGAGGACTGGGGAACCAGATGGCTACACCAGGCTCCAATCTGATTTGGCAGAGTTTCTACAGCTGGACGCCCTTCCTAACGCCAACCACTCTGAGAGTGTAGTGGGTGCTTTCATGTGCTACAGCACGAAGGCCAGTCAGGTGGTACTGGCAACGGCCATGCTCAAAATGGTGTATTTTACATGCCACCTGCACAGGAGCCAGTTCAGTGGTACTGGCAACAACTTCGCTCGAATGTCTTTTCATGTGCCACCAGCACAAGTGCCAGGAAGGCGACGCTGGTAACGATCATGCTCAAATGGTGCTATTTACGTGCCACTGGCATGGAAGCCAGACAGCTGCTCTGGCAACAATCATGCTCAGACGGTGCTCTTAGCGCTCCACTGGTACAGGTGCCATCACGATTTTGCTTTCACTTGCCCCAACAGGTCTTCGCAAGCTGAGTTTAGTGTCCAATGAAGGAGACGTTGGCATGGGTGCCAGTCGTCGAATTTACTTCGATTTCGCTTTCACTTTCCTCAACAGGTCTTCGCAGGTGGAGTTTAGTGTCCAATGAAGGAAAGGTACGCATAAGTGGACTGGCTACACTCCTGGCAGAGGTCTCGGATTATGGTCTCACTTGGCTTGCCGGGTCTTCTCACGCACAGCTTATTTCCAAAGGTTTCGGTCACTAGTCATTGCCTCGGTGAGGCCTAATGTTTGAAGGCCATGCTTCACCACCTCATCCCAGGTCTTCCTGGGTCTACCTCTTCCACAGTATCCCTCAACTGCTAGGGTGTGGCACTTTTTCACACAGCTATCCTCATCCATTCTCGCCACATGACCATACCAGTGCAATCATCTCTCTTGCACACCACAACTGATGCTTCTTAGGTCCAACTTTTCTCTCAAGGCATTTACACTCTGTCGGGTATGCACACTGACATTACACATCCATCGGAGCATACTGGCTTCATTCCTTGCGAGCTTACGCATGTCCTCAGCAGTCACGGCCCATGTTTCACTGCCATGTAGCATGGCTGTTCATACACATGCTTCATACAGTCTGCCTTTTACTCTGAGTGAGAGGCCCTTTGTCACCAGCAGAGGTAAGAGCTCTCTGAACCTTGCCCAGGCTATTCTTATTCTAGTAGCTACACTTTCAGCGCACCCACCGCCGCTACTAACTTGGTCACCCAGATAGCGGAAGCTATCAACTACCTCTAGTTTTTCTCCCTGGAATGAGACAGAAGTTGTTTCCTGTTTATTTACAGTGTTTATTGCACCTGAACATCTGCCACATACAAAAATTATCTTCCCAGTTAACCTTCCTTTGATATTGCTGCACCTCTTATGTGTCCATAGCTTACACTAGGTTTCTCTCTCACACACTATCTTGCAACACGAAATACCTCAAGTCATATATATATATATATATTTCGTTTTTGGATTTGGTTTGCAAGATTTTTTATGTGATTTTGTGTGTTGAAGCATATTCGTGTGTTGAAGCATATTCTGTTGTGTCTGTTGTGCCTTAAAATCTAACACACTCACCGTTAAAATTTCCACTTATTTCTTATTTTTATTTTCCTAAAGTTTTCGTTGCGTCTTGCAACCTTTTCAATAGTCTTGACTCTGTCCGTTATTTACGCTGCGTTCTGTTTTTGCTTTTGTTTGTTTTTGCGCATGTGTGTCTCAGTGTGTGTGTATGTATGCATGCATGTAAGCATGCATGTATGTGTGCATGTGTGTGTATGTATGTCTGTGTGTGTGTGCATATGTATATATGTATGTATGTGTGTGTATGTATATATGTATGTATGTGTGTGTTTGCATGTATGTATGTATTCTGTATTTGTGTGTGTTTTTTTTTATGTGTGTGTGTGTGCATGTATGTATATGTATGTATGTACCTCTGTCTCCTTGTGTGTGCATGTCTGAGTGTGTGTGTGTGTGTGTTTTGCTGCTATGTACCATGTTTGTATGTATGGGTGCACATTTTCATATGTATGGACAAGTGTATGTGTATATGTGGCCATGTGTTTCAGTATCTATTTGCGTATGTGGTTGTCTGTTCATATATCCTATGTACCTACCCGTCTGTATGTAGACCTGTTGGTTTACATATACATACATGTGCATGCACACACACACACACACACACCCACACTCACAGACATACATACATCTATCTGCATAAAAGCCCATTAACTGTTCTGCTTTACCTGTGTAAAATGTGGGTATGGGGGTATGATATCTATGTATATTTTCTATTTAGTATTGGGGAAGTTTCATTTATAAGGACGTACTCCCGTATTTGTCTTAGAGTTGGGTCTTTTGGGTGCTTGGATAAGATGCGGATGTCAAGTTGACCTAAGTTGCCTCCATGCTGGTCTTTGGCATGTTGGTAGAGTATGGAGGACTGTTTTTTGTCGTCATATTGTCTCATATGTTGGTAGACGGAGGCATAGACAGCAGCGATGGAGGCATTGGCAGCAGCAGCAGCGGTGGCAGCAGCAGCGGTGGCAGCAGCAGCGGTGGTGGTGGCAGCAGCAGCAGCAGTAGCAGTAGTAGTGGTTGTATTAGAGTTATTAGTATTAGTGGTGATGCTATTAGTATCAACATTCACTTCAGCTGCAATCTTCGCTACCATCTACTTACATCTGGTAATTAGAATGTTGTTGGTCTTGCAAATTCTGTTGTAGTAATTGAGTTAAGCTGTACACTTAGTGATTTACACACATGATATCATATGTATAGAACCTTTATTACAAAGATCAATTAGGCACAGGCATGGCTGTGGTGTTAAGAAGCTTGCTTTCCAATAATGTAGTCTTGAGTTCAGTTTCAATGTGCAGTACCTTTGATGTGTGTCTTCTGCTATAATCTTGGACTACAGTAGAAGACTTATGAGTGGATTTGTTAGTTGGAAACTAAAAGAAGCCTGTCGTACATATATATATACATCTGTGTATGTGTGTGTCTTTGTATTTCTGTTGTGTTTATCCCTTCCCACTACTTAACTGATGTTGGTTTGTTAACATCCCTGTAACTAGTGGTTTGGCAAAAGAGAACAATCGAATAAATACTTGACTTTAAAAAATAAGCACTGGGGATGATTTGTTTGACTAAACTCTTCAAGGCAGTGTCCCAGCATTGCCACAGGCCAGTTACTGAAACAAATAAAAGATGTGTTGCCATATATATACAAATGCAAGATGACACAAATGTGTAATCACATGTATTTCAACATTCAGACAACACAACAGCCATAGACTTTAAAAAGAGATTTTCACTATAATGACAAGTTGCTGTTGTTGTTTTGTAATTTGACACCATTAAACTGATTATCTAATTATTGTCTCTAAAGTGTTCAAACTCTACAGAAAGATAAGTGACAGATTAGCACCAGCATCTTACCTGCACCACCACCCTGCTCTCATGTGCAGAGTCCAATTTAAACCCAATTTAAAGAACTGGTGTCGCTGAACATACTGTCTGTCAGAATACTAACAAAGTGACATCAGTATCCTGTCTGCAATACCTGAACCTAACAAGAAAATAAAACAACTGATGTCTCTTTTACAAGATAAACCGCTATGTGACCAGAACTGACCAATGAGAGCCTAAATGCCTAGAAGTCATTTTCGTTTCTTTTAAATTCTCTCTACTCTGAATATCTGACAAGGTGGGTGTGTCTTCTACTCATCCACAAAACTTTAAGTAATGAGGTTCTTGAGTCAAACTATTATTTTATATGTGTGTGTTTATACACACACACATATAAGTTATCTGTAGCTTCATGTGATAAAGTGTTTTCTGATAATCCATTGTTGTTGAGTATCTAGATGCACTTGGAATACATATTTCTCAACTTTAAACAACCATAGAGGAATTATAATATAAACTAGTGCCTATGCTTATTTTTTCATACACACACACACACACACACACACACACACACACACACACACACACACACACACACACACACACACACACACACACACACACTGTTATATGGACTGTTAGATATGTTATTCTTCTGACGTTCCGTGTGTCAATGTGGTTCGTCTGAGTTCATTGTTTCATTGTTGTTGTTCTGAATGACTGGGGTAGTAAAATGTCATTGATACATATGGCGGACATGACTTTTGTTTATTAACACATCGAACTTTCGGTGAGTGCGTTCTTTGTATGTAATTGAATAATAAATGTAATAATTAAATTGTACAACTTGTTGTCTTTTCTCTGCGAGTCTCCCGAGAGGAATACAACAGAGTTTATTGGCGTCGCCGATAGGATACATGCTTACTTTACCGTAAAATTATTCATCGTAATAACAATGGCTGAAAAACAGACAGTAGAACTTATTAAATTGTTTAGGGAACAAATGGACAAGCAAATGCAACAACATAAGAGAGATATGGACACTCTGTTAAAACTGTTTGGTGCTCGACAAGTTGAAGGCGATCCCAGTGGCTATTTTACAGCTGCTTCAACAACATTGTCGATTCCACCATTTGCTGCATTTGATTCAACGTCAGAACTATGGCCTGATTACTGGTCAAGATTCCGTACGTTTGTGGCTGCTAGATTTTGCCCGTGCTGTCCAAGTTGCCATCGAGACTGAAGACGCAGCGAAGGTTGCAAAATAAACTGTCTATGGTTCCAAACCCAAGCAAGTCTACAAGGTCCAACAGAACAAGAATAAGAGTCCTCAAAAGAACCATCAGCAGTCTTATTCCACAAACCAGGAGAAATGCTATCGATGTGGAAAGGCCCACAAAGTGACAGACTGTCCTTTCAAAGAATCCAAATGTCATTTTTGTGACAAAAAGGGACATTTGCAAGCGGTGTGTAGAAAAAAACAACATCAGCAACGCAATGGCCACTCACAAACTCCCGTGAAAAGAATCACAAAAGCTGAGCTAGTCAAGGCGATCCTAGGTGAAGTTTCCCGAGACACTCACAGTTTGATTGTGCCAGTAACAATCCAGAACAGACTGTTCACAATGGAATTGGACATTGCCACTACAGGCAATTTTGTTTCCTTGTCAGTCTGGAAACAACTTGGAAGACCAAAGCTGCAAGATGTCAAGCATCGCTATGAATCTGCCAGCAAGCATGACCTGCCTGTTCTGGGAACTTTCATGGGTCAAACCAAGGATCCAACAACTGGTAAGCAGGATCTTATACCTTACATAGTCACCAAGATCTCTGATCTTAATTTGCTGGAACGAAATGCTATCCAGACTCTGGGAATTTCTGTGGACACTGCTCTAGGTTTGAAAAGCATAGACTGCCAAGCCAAGAGGGAAGATGCTGAAGTGATGTATCCAAAGACCTCAAGTGAGCCCTATGTTTCCCTGCAGCAAGATTGTCACAACATGTGTGATGAATTTCCAGATCTTTTCAAGCAAGAATTGGGATGTCTCAAGAACTTTGAACTGGAAGTGAAGTTCAAATCGGACGCAACACCAGTCTTTCACAAGGCACGTCCGGTCCCGTCTGCTCTTCGTGATGACCTAGCCAAAGGTTACGAAGAAGGCATCACCAAGGGAATATGGAGGCCAGTTCAGTTCAACGAATACGGAACGCCAGTGGTACCGATTCGTAAAGCACACGCTTCAAGCAACCTGAAGCCCAAACTACGAATTTGTGGTGACTACTCTGTGGGAATTAATGACCAACTTGCTGATCACCGTCATCCAATGCCACTCCCTGCTGAACTGATGCAGAAACTCGGAGGTGGATTCGGATATACAAAGATTGACCTTGCTGATGCCTATAATCAGATCAAGCTGGCTCCAAAATGTCAACGCAGACTCGCACTCAGCACTCACCGTGGAGTACTCCTGCAACAACGACTCCCTTTCGGAATCAAGTCATGACCTGGTTACTTTCAGGAGATCATGGAAAACCTGACCCATGATCTACCTGGAGTGGCCGTCTTCCAGGATGACATACTCGCCAGTGGGAAAGATGCAAACAGTCACCTAAACAACCTAAAGTGTCTGCTCACACGTCTAAGCGACAATGGACTCAGATGTCGCCGTGAAAAGTGCCAGTTTGCACTACCCAGTGTAGAATACCTTGGACACATTTTGTCGGCTGAAGGGATCACGAAGGGATCCAAGTTCGAAGCAGTCTTAAAGATGCCATCTCCAACGAACGAATCAAGCTTGAAATCTTTCCTAGGTTCAGTTCAGTTTTATGGAAAGTTTATTCAAAACCTAGCCAGTATGGCTGAGCCACTCTATTGCCTTACGAAAAAGTCAACTATTTGTAAGTGGGGAGATGAGGAACAGTCAGTTTTTGATCACTTGAAAAATGTACTTTCATCGAGTCAAGTTCTGATACATTTCGATCCAAACAAAACTTTGGGACTGGCTTGTGACGCATCAAACGTTGGTATTGGAGCAGTCCTGTTTCACCGCTCTCCTGATGGAAGCGAGCGCCCAATATCCAATATGTCCAAGACTCTCACTTCTGCACAGCGTAACTACATCCATATTCAAAAGGAAGCCCTGGCTATCATATTTGGCTTGCAGAAGTTTTACCAGTATTTGTACGGTCGTAAATTCGTACTCGTGACTGACCACAAGCCGCTGACATCACTATTCAGTCCGAGGAAAGGGATGCCACTTCTCGCTGCTAACAGACTAGCACAGTGGGCCCTGTGGCTGAACCAGTTTGATTACACCATTGAATATCGGAAATCAGCAGATCATGGAAATGCAGATGCCCTCAGTCGTTTGTCATTCGGTGATGATAACGACTTTGTCAGAAAGGAAAATGGTGAAGACATAGACATGGTGTGTGCCATCAAAGCTCTTAGTATTCAAGTCCAACCTGTGGATGCTAACGTCCTCCGTCAAGAGTCAGGGAAAGATCCAGTGATATCTACAGTGATGCGCTACGTCCGTGAAGGCTGGCCACCAAAGAACATGGAGATCAATGACGAAGTCAACAAGTTCCGGAAGTAATCTAACTCACTTAGTATCTGTCATGGATGCCTTATAAATGGATCTAGAGTTGTGATTCCACATAGCTTGCAGCCAAAGATCCTCAATCTTCTGCATCTTGGACACTTTGGCATGGAACGCATGAAACAACTAGCAAGAACTGCTGTTTATTGGCCTGGTATCGATGCTGCTATAGAGATAGCCAGTCAACGATGTGATTCGTGTAACGAACATCAAAGGCAGCCATCTAAGCCACCAGTTCACCTATGGATGTTACCAGAAAAGCCGTGGAGCCGCTTACACCTGGACCATGCAATACATTTTATGGGTAGAGATTGGCTGGTTATCACAGATGCTTATTCCAAGTACCCATGCATTCATCCTACTTCCTCCACGTCCTCCAAAGCCACTTTAAATCTGCTTGAGGAAGACTTTGCACACTTCGGATTTCCTCACACATTGGTGCCAGTTTGCACTACCCAGTGTAGAATACCTTGGACACATTTTGTCGGCTGAAGGGATCACGAAGGGATCCAAGTTCGAAGCAGTCTTAAAGATGCCATCTCCAACGAACGAATCAAGCTTGAAATCTTTCCTAGGTTCAGTTCAGTTTTATGGAAAGTTTATTCCAAACCTAGCCAGTATGGCTGAGCCACTCTATTGCCTTACGAAAAAGTCAACTATTTGTAAGTGGGGAGATGAGGAACAGTCAGTTTTTGATCACCAACTTTTACGTCTGGGGAGTTCCAAAGCTGGTGCAAAGAACGTAGGATCACACACCTGACAGGGGCACCTTACCACCCAGCTACCAACGGAGCAGCGGAACGTTTGGTGCAAACCTTCAAACAAGCTCTGAGGAAGTCTTCTCTTCCGCCGACACGAGCACTTCAAGAATTCTTGATGCAGTACCGGAAAACACCAACATCCTGTGGATTCTCTCCAAGTGAACTTTTGAATCACCGGCAGATACGAACAAGGATTGATTCTCTGCTGCCATCGCCAGCACACATTGCTCAAGGCAAACAGTCTAAGGAAGCAGATAAGTCTCAGGTGACTCCAAGCTCGGCTGATGTCGCTAAAGTTACCAAGCATTACAAGGCCGGAGATCCTGTGTATGCACTATACTATGGACCTCGCCGAGACAAAGATCCCCGATGGGTACCAACAATCATTAAGAAGTCATTGGGTACTCGCTGCTTTAACGTGAAGGTCATACCTCATGGCCCGATGTGGAGACGACACTGGGAACAGCTGTGACCGCGGTACACAACTGAGGAAGACAATGAACCTGGTGATGCAGAAAACACTGTATTTGAATTTGCAACAGATCACCCGATGGAGATCTCGGAAACTGTGCCACTAACTCAAAGACTAACCAGACCCAAGACCATGTTACCCGTTCCAGAGTATGGACCAGACAACCCAAGACGGTCCAAGAGAACCCGTAAAACCCAAGAGAGACTTTGCTGTTGATACTTCTTGTGTAGCATCAATTTCAGTGGGGAGGTGTTATATGGACTGTTGGATATATTATTCGTCTGACGTTCCGTGTGTCATTGTGGTTCGTCTGAGTTCATTGTTTCATTGTTGTTGTTCTGAATGACTGGGGTAGTAAAATGTCATTGATCCATATGGCGGACATGACTTTTGTTTATTAACACATCGAACTTTCGGTGAGTGCGTTCTTTGTATGTAATTGAATAATAAATGTAATAATTAAATTGTACAACTCGTTGTCTTTTCTCTGCGAGTCTCCCGAGAGGAATACAACACACACACACACACACACACACATATATATATATATATTTATATATATGCAATATTATTACCAGTTTGAATATGCTAAAAGCATGTTCAGATTTGTAAACAAACCATTCACTATGTTTATCAAGGAGAAAATTTCTCACTGTTGACAAATGGTGTAAACACACCCAAATCAGTTCGCAGCACCACTTACCTTAGACTGTGAGATACAAGCATTTCAGAGTGGTTATCTCCTCTTCAATCACAGAAACTGAATGGTGGTGCTGCAAGATGATAAGAGAACACCATTTGTCTACAGCATTTGGTTTCTGTGACTGAAGAGATAACCACTCTGAAATTCTTGCATCTAACAGTCTGGATACATGGTGTTGTAAGCTGACTTAGGTGTATTTACCCCATTGTCTACAGCAAGAAATTTTCTCCATGACAAAACAGTGAATAGTTTGTTTAAAAGTCCAAACATGCCATTGGCATATTCAAACTTCCAATAACATTACATTTATACACATCACTGCATAGCACTCCAACCTGTAATTTAATTATGATGAGCCATTGACTAGCACTACCAGCTGACATTTGTTGACTGGAATAGCATAAGAAGAAATTGTCTCTCTTATCAGATTGCAGTGCCACAGTTTGGTTTCTGTGACTGAAAAGGAGATAACCACTCTGAAATGCTTGTATCTCACAGTCTGGATAGGTGGCACTATGAGCTGATTTGGGTGTATTTACAACATTTGTCTACAACAAGAAATTTTCTCCAGGACAAAAACACAGAGAATGGCTCATTTACAAGTCTGAACATGCCACTGGTATATTTGAACAGGTAATAACATTGCATTTATACACATCACTGCTTAATGCGCTAGGGAAAAGAACCAAGGTTCATGAACTCATCGATGAAAATCCACTGTCACATATAGAAAAAATAATAATTAAAAGCACAATGAATAAGTATAATATAATACAAAGTAAATATCAAAAGATAAAGATAATAAAAGACTACACGTGTTTCATAACCAATTTTCAAATAGAAAGAAAATTTAAATCGATTAAAATCGATTAAAACTATCGAAAACTATCGAAAACTAGCTAAAACCAAAGTCCTAATAAGTAGGAAGATAGACAACACACAAACCCCTTCAGGTAGATGGCCCTGCTCGATCTGTAGCAAAGGCGTAGGTAGAAACTCTATAAGATGCACCCAGTGCAAGCTATGGACACATAAGAGGTGCAGCAATATCAAAGGAAGGTTAACTAGGA
This sequence comes from Octopus bimaculoides, assembly GCF_046866305.1. NCBI lineage: Eukaryota > Metazoa > Mollusca > Cephalopoda > Octopoda > Octopodidae > Octopus > Octopus bimaculoides. The sequence goes on from NC_142952.1 coordinate 21,785,937, forward strand.
AGTTAGTTTTTGTATGTAGCAGATGTTCAGGAGCTATAAATACTGTAGATGTACAGAAAACAACTTCTGCCACATTCCAGGGAGAAAAGCTAGACGTAGATGATAGCTTCCGCTATCTAGGTGACCAAGTTAGTAGTGGGGGAGGTTGCGCTGAAAGTGTAGCTGCTAGAATAAGAATAGCCTGGGCAAAGTTCAGAGAGCTCTTACTTCTGCTGGTGACAAGGGGCCTCTCACTCAGAGTAAAAGGCAGACTGTATGACGCATGTGTACGAACAGCCATGCTTCATGGTAGTGAAACATGGGCTGTGACTGCTGAGGACATGCGTAGGCTCGCAAGGAATGAAGCCAGTATGCTCTGATAGATGTGTAATGTCAGTGTGCATACTAGACAGAGTATTAGTACCTTGAGAGAAAAGTTGAACTTACGAAGCATCAGTTGTGGTGTGCAAGAGAGACGATTGCGCTGGAATGGTCATGTAGCGAGAATGGATGAGGATAGCTGTGTGAAAAAGTGCCACACGCTAGCAGTTGAGGGAACCTGTGGAAGAGGTAGGCCCAGGAAGACCTGGGATGAGGTGGTGAGGCACGACCTTCGAACTTTGGACGTCACCGAGGCGATGACTTCTGACCGAGACCTTTGGAAATATGCTGTGCGTGAGAAGACCCGGCAAGCCAAGTGAGACCTAAATCTAAGGCCTCAGCCAGTCCACTTATGCGTACCTTCCTTCATTGGACACTAAACTCCACTTGCGAAGACCTATTGAGGCAAGTGAAATCGAAATCGAGTTAAATTGGATACTAAACCCCACTTGCGAAGATATGTTGAGGCAAGTGAAATCGAAATCGAGTTAAATTCGACGATTGGCACCCATGCCAACGTCGTCTCCTTCATTGGGACACGAAACTCAGCTTGCGAAGACTTATTGGGGCAAGCGAAATCGAAATTGTGTTGGCACCTGTGCCCAGCGTCGCCTTTCTGGCACTTATGCCCGCGGCATGTGTAAGGACTTACGAGCGAGATCGTTGCCAGTTCCCCTAGACTGGCTCTTGTGCGGGTGGCACATAAAATACACCATTTTGAGCGTGGCCGTTGCCAGTACCGCCTGACTGGCCTTCGTGCTCATGGCACGTAAAAGCACCCACTACACTCTCTGAGTGGTTGGCGTTTAGGAAGGGCATCCAGCCGTAGAAACTCTGCCAAATGTTGTGCGTGAGAAGACCCGGCAAGCTAAGTGAGACCTAAATCTAAGGCCTCAGCCAGTCCACTTATGCATATCTTCCTTCATTGGACACTAAACCCCACTTGCGAAGACCTGTTGAGGCAAGTGAAATCGAAATCGAGTTAAATTGGACACTAAACTTCACTTGCAAAGACCTGTTGAGGCAAGTGAAATCGAAATCGAAATCGAGTTAAATTGAACACTAAACTCCATTTGCGAAGACCTATTGAGGCAAGTGAAATCGAAATCGAGTTAAATTGGATACTAAACTCCACTTGCGAAGACCTGTTGAGGCAAGTGAAATCGAAATCGAGTTAAATTCGACGACTGGCACCCATGCCAAGGTCATCTCCTTCATTGGGACACAAAACTCAGCTTGCGAAGACTTATTGGGGCAAGCGAAATCGAAATCGTGATGGCACCTGTGCCCAGCGTCGCTTTTCTGGCACTTGTGCCCACGGCATGTGTAAGGACTTTCGAGCGAGATCATTGCCAGTGCCCCTAGACTGGCTCTTGTGCGGGTGACACATAAAATATACCATTTTGAGCATGGCTGTTGCCAGTACCGCCTGACTGGCCTTCATGCCGATGGCATGTAAAAGCACCCACTACACTCTCTGAATGGTTGGCGTTTAGGAAGGGCATCCAGCTGTAGATACTCTGCCAAATGCTGTGCATGAGAAAACCCAGCAAGCCAAGTGAGATCTAAATCTAAGACCTCAGCCAGTCCACTTAGGCGTACCTTCCTTCATTGGACACTAAACTCCACTTGTGAAGGCCTGTTGAGGCAAGTGAAATCGAAATCGAGTTAAATTGGACACAAAACTCAGCTTGCGAAGACTTATTGGAGCAAGTGAAAGAGAATTTGTGATGGCACCTGTGCCCAGCATCGCCTTTCTGGCACTTGTGCCCGCGGCATGTCTAAGAACTTTCGAGCGAGATTGTTGCCAGTGCCCCTGGACTGGCTCTTGTGCGGGTGGCACATAAAATACACCATTTTGAGCGTGGTCATTGCCAGTACCGCCGTACTGGCCTTCATAGGATTTTCGAGCGAGATCATTGCCAGTGCCCCTGGACTGGCTCTTGTGCAGGTGGCACATAAAATACATCAACTTGAGCGTGGCCGTTGCCAGTACTGCCTGACTGGCCTTCGTGTGGGTGACATGTAAAAGCACCCACTACACTCTCTGAGTGGTTGGCATTAGGAAGGGCATTCAGCCGTAGAAACTCTGCCAAATCAGATTGGAGCCTGGTGTAGCCATCTGGTTTCACCAGTCCTCAGTCAAATCGTCCAACCCATGCTAGCATGGAAAGCAGACGTTAAACGACGATGATGATGATGATGATATATATATATATATAGGTGAAGGTGTGGCTGTGTTGTAAGAAGCTTGCTTCCCAACTGTGTCTTCTGCTTTAGCCTCAGGCTGAACAAAGCCTTCTGATTTGGTAGATGGAAACTGAAAGAAGACCATCATATATATGTGTGTGTGTGTCTTTGCATTTGTTTGTTGCCCCCAACACTGCTTGACAACTGGTGTTGGTGTGTTTATGTCCCTGTAGCTTAGTGGTTCAGCAACATAGACTGAGAGAATAAGTACCAGATTTTAATTAAAAAAAAGTCCTGGGATCAATTTGTTTGATTAAAACCCTTCAAGGCAGTGCTCCAGCATGACTGCGGTCAAATGACTGAAACAAATAAAAGAATATATACACACACAGACACATGTTAATACTGAACAGTGAGGATGAGTGTTCAAGTGGATCAATATTCTTTATTTGTAAGATAACCAGATTACCATTAGTTTCATATAGAGAGAGATATCTCTCAACAATTATTTAAGTCTGTCACATGGGATCTTAATGTTTCTCTCTATCTTCGATAAAAACGCAAAATCACTTGAGATTGCACAAGATTTTGTAGTAAACAAATAAATATACATCTCAAGGGGGAATAGCTTCCAAATTACTATCTCACTGATTAGGCTTGAGATTTTATAAACGTTCACACACACACACCTAACCATCTTTGCATTATGCATATTTAATGTGTGCACTTAGTAGTTTGTATTTGCATATATAAATGTGCCTGATTGTGGAGTTTTTCACATATTGTTGCTGTGAACTCATAGGATTGTATATTTATATGTTTGTGTTGATATTCATTCTGTGAATCATTTGGTGTCCTATACATATGCACATACACCTATATTTATTTCTTTTACTCGTTTCAGCCATGTAGCTGCAGTCATGCTGGAGCACCACTATGGTCTTTTTGATTTCCTCAGTCTGGGGTGTTTCACAGTTGTTGGCCCATTTGGTGTATAAGGGAGTTTGATTTTGTTGTCCTTGTCTGCACCTCATATCGGGCTGTTGGTTCATCCGGTATTGTGGAGAGGAGGATGTCTAGTTCCATTTTGAAGGCATCTACTTCCACCTTATGCAGATTTCTAAATTTCTGTGGCGGGGCATTGAAGAGCTGTGGGCCTTTGAACCCTAGGCTATTGCAGTACCTGGTCCTGAATTTAGATGGAGTGGATTGTACCTCTGGTACAATACAATGGCAGCTAGTTCTGATATTTGTATAACTCAATAACGAAATTAGACACTAACCCTTCTAGAATTTTCCATATGTAGATTATTGCATATCTCTCACACCTTCGCTCCAGGGAATCAAGTTACAATTTTCTCAGCCTATCCCTGTAGCTCATCCACTGCACTGTTTTAGTCTTTTTAGTGTAGTGGCATTGGACTGCTTCGAGTTCCACTGTTAGTTTGGCACAACGTGGTGACCATAGCTGGGTCCAGGCAGCTGAGAACAAAGGTTCTCCACAGGGTCAATATAGTTTCTTGGTCTCGTCTGGAAGGACTTCGGTATCCATCTTACCAGTTGTTTGCACTTTGCTACCATCTTGGTAATGTGCATGTAAAATGTGCAAATGAAATGATGCACATACTGATCCCCAAGTCTTTCACTGCTTGTGACTCTGGGATTGTAGTGCCTTTGGGTCCTGTGTATGCATGCTGTAGGGCATTCATGAGTTGATAAAGCAGTGCTTGAAATTTTACTGCTGAACGGAGATGTGTCGATTTGTGCTGCCTCCAAGAAGGTGGAGAGGAGGTTCCGCTAGGAACACTGACTGGGTTGGGGGCATGGGTATAATTCTTGCGGAGAAATGGGTTGATAAGGTAGTCAGAGTATGTGACAGAATACTTAAGATTAGATTAGTGCTTCATCATGGGTTAGCAACCATTATCTCGGCCTATGCCCCTAAGCCGGGGCTACTTGATGGACAGAAAGATTTTATGATACTCTCTTGCACACTACCTCATTGACGAATGACAGGGACCTTCTCTTTATGGCTGGTGACTTCAATGGTCATGTTGGACAACATACAGGGGGCTTCCATGGCATACATGGAGGCTATGGTTTTGGTTCCCGCAATGAGGAGGAAACCAGGCTACAAAGGTAAAGGTGATGCTTTAGATACAAATAATTACAGAGGTATCAAGTTGTTGTATCAGGTAATGAAGGTCACGGAGAGGGTCATAGCCCAACTAATTAAGGAGAGAGTCAGTTTAGATGAGATGCAGTTTGGGTTTGTGCCAGGGAAAAACACCACTGATGCTATATTTCTGGTAAGACAGCTGCAGGAGAAATACCTAGCCAAAGATGAACCTCTGTACCTGGCTTTCATTGACATGGAGAAAGCCTTTGACAGGGTCCCCCGATCCCTTATCTGGTGGTCAATGAGGAAAATAGGGATAGAAGAATGGTTAGTGAGAGCTGTGCGAGCCATGTACAGGGAAGCTGTCAGTTAGGTGAAGGTTGGCAACGAGTACAGTGAAGAATTCCGGGTAGAGGTAGGGGTCCACCAAGGTTCAGTCCTCAGCCCCCTCCTATTTATCATAGTCCTCCGGGCAATAACAGAGGAATTCAAGAGAGGATGCACCTGAGAGCTCCTCTATGCTGATGACCTTGCTCTAATTGCTGAGTCACTATCAGAACTCAAGGAGAAGTTTCAGGTGTGGAAGCAAGTATTAGAATCGAAGGGCCTTAGAGTCAACCTAGCAAAAACCAAAGTCATTAGTAAGTAGGAAGGCAGACAAACCACAAATCCCTTCAGGTCGATGGCCCTGCTCAATCTGTAGAAAAGGTGTAGTTAGAAACTCTATAAGATGTACCCAGTGTAAGCTATGGACACATAAGAGGTGCAGCAATATATAAGGGAGGTTAACTGGGAAGATAGTTTTTGCATGTGGCAGATGCTCAAGAGCAATAAACACTGAAAATGTGCAGAAAACAACTTCTGCCACATTCCAGGGACAAAAACTAGAAATAGTTGAGAGCTTCTGTTATCTAGGTAACCAAGTCAGTAGTGGGGGTGGGTGCTTTAAAAGTGTAGCTGCTCGAATAAGAATAGCCTGGGCAAAGTTCAGAGCGCTCCTACCTCTGCTGGTGACAAAGGGCCTCTCACTCAGAGTAAAAGACTGTATGACGCATGTGTACGAACAGCCATGCTACATAACAGTGAAACATGGGCTGTGACTGCTGAGGACATGCGTAAGCTCGCAAGGAATGAAGCGAGTATGCTCTGCTGGATGTGTAATGTCAGTGTGCATACTTGACAGAGTGTAAGTACTTTGAGAGAAAAGTTGGACCTAAGAAGCAAGAGAGACGACTGTGCTGGTATAGTCATGTAGTGAGAATGGATGAGGATAATTGTGTGAAAAAGTGCCACACCCTAGCGGTTGAGGGAACCTGTGGAAGAGGTAGACCCAGGAAGACCTGGGATGAGGTGGTGAAGCACGACCTTCAAACATTACGGCTCACCGAGGCAATGACTGGTGATTGAGACCTTTGGAAATATGCCGTGCTTGAGAAGACCCGGCAAGCCAAGTGAGACCATAACCAGTGGCCTATGCCAGGGGTGTAACCAGCCCACTTATGCATACTTTCCTTCATTGGACACAAAACTCTGCTTGTGAAGACCTGCTGAAGTAAGTGAAATCGAAATTGAAATCAAATTTGATGACAGCATCGCATGACTGGCATCCGTGCTAGCTGAGTGCTGAGAGCACCATCCCAGCGTGATCGTTACCAGGGCCGCTGACTGGCTCCTGTACCAGTAGCATGTAAAAAGCACCATTCGAGTGTGATTGTTACCAGTGTTGCCTTCCTGGCACATGAAAAACAATATTTGACTGGCTCCTGTGCAGGTGGCACGTAAAAACACCATTTGAGTGTGACCATTGCCAGTACCACCTGACTGGTCCTTGTGCCGGTGGCATGTAAAAGCACCCACTTGGAGTGATTGGCATTAGGAAGGGCATCCAGCTGTAGAAACTTTGCTAGATCAGATTGGAGCCTGGTGCAGCCATCTGGCTCGCCAGTCCTCAGTCAAATCGTTCAACCCATGCCAGCATGGAAAGCGGATATTAAACGATGATGATGATGATGGTGGTGATGATGAAACTGCATGTTGTCTATTTCAGCCAACTTGTATATTGAATTCAGGTCCTGCTGTAAGCTTGTGACATCATCTTGGTTTTTTATTGCCTGTGATAATTTTGTATCATCAGCTAGCTAATGTTTTTTTTCATTTTATTTGTTTTAGTCATTTGGCTGTGGCCATGCTGAAGCACCACCTTTAGTTGAAATCGACCCCATGACTTATTCTTTGTAAGCCAAGTATTTATTCTGTCAGTCTGTTTTGCCAAACTGCTAAGTTACGGGGACATAAACACACCATCAGTTGTCAAACTATGGTGGGGAGGGGGGAGACAAACATATATGCAAATATATACATTTATATATACAACAGTTTCCATCTACCAAATCCACTCACAAAGCTTTGGTCAGCTCAAGGCTATAGTAGAAGACACTTGCCCCAGGTGGCACACAGTGGAAATGAACCTGGAACCATATGGTTGGAAAGCAAGCTTCTTACCATACAGCTATGCCTGTACCTATAAATATATGTATATACATTTATACCACAAAATGCACACATGTATACACACACACATCTTTGCATCTGCTTTATGCATTTTGTCCATGTATATTTGGATATCCAACTTAGTTCCTGGGATTATATTTGAAATTGTAAGCTCATGGAGCTGTGGAGGGGTGGCATAGTAGATGGTGGGTCCTGCTTGAAATTTCTGAGCATGAACTGTTGCTTATACATGCAGGGAGAGAAGGTTTCATCCTTAATATTTAAAATATGCACATTTGATGTAATAATGTTTAATTTTTAAGTGATGCAAAGTTCACATTTGCTGCCCCATCCCAATCCACCAGGTCATCTGGGGGTTGTTCAAGCCTCTCTCTTTCAGAGGCCATACCATATTGGATAGGGTTGTTGGTTTTTGTCTCTGAACAAAGCCATAAGCCATGTTTATCTTCCTTTGAAGGTGTTTCCCATTATTCCAATACATCTTTGTTACTCCACTCAAATTCATGTTGACCTTGTACACCAGTTCTTTCTCCAGGCACCTGTTGTTCAGGTGACAGCCATCCAGAGATCTACAATTACATAGTCTTTCAGGGTGAGAGTGCATTTCTAATATTTTTTGTGGCTGAATATAATCGATCTTATATAAGGGACGCAACTCTAGCTAACTGCAAATGTATTTCTGTTGAAGATCATATGGTATTTATGTGAGTGTGGGAAGTGATTATTAATTTTAAGAATTTTCTAGCTATGTTAGTGGTTACATTCATATTACGTAAGGGATTGTACCATAACATTTTCCTCTGCCTGTGTCTTCTTGGTCTATTTACATTTGGTTCATAATTTGTTACTCTTAAAGTTAGACCTTTCTAAAGTGGTATTGTAGCATGGGGCAGCTTTTTCAAAAGTAGCCTTGTCATAGGATAGGTTGGAAACATATTTGCTAATGTTATTGGCAAGGTGGTTGGAGCCTATATCAGTGTAGGATATATCCTCATTTGGTTTATAGGAGGGTTGAAATCTGCTTGTGCTAAGGTTCATGTTAATGTCTAAAAAATTAATTTCTTTAAGATTAGTGTTAATTGTAAATATTTTGCCTAACTCTTTCCTTATCCATTTTTGTTATGTAGCACTTTGGCTAAGATTTTGATATAGAAAAGCATTATTTGACCCTCCTACACACTGTCCTGTTTTCTCTTTCTTTTTTGCACCCTATTTTCTCTTTTACTCATTGTTTTGGATCTTGTATGTCATTCTATAGCCATTTCAAGGACATATTTTTGACTTATTCTCTTTTTTTACATTCTCATTTTTTTCTAGTTCTTTACACAGAAATTCTTTATATACCTATCTTTATACACATTTTAAAATTATCTTATTCTAATTCTGGGAGGGGTTTCTCCCCCTCAAATTCCTGAATCCATTTCCTACATACATTTGTGTTTTTACATTTTGTTAATGCCCTCCCAAATAAATTTGCATTTCGTGTTTGAAGCTTTGATGAAGCTATAGGGTAATACTCAAGCATTCAACTATGAGTGCATTACATCTTATTGCAGAAACAGCTGTAAGTTAATGAAGTTCATAAGATAATTGCTAATTTCTTTGTATGTATATATATATATATATATATATATATATATATATATATATGCATGGGTGACTATCTCCTTGCCTTGAATTCATGTGATAGTTGTGAACAAGTGTCACTGTCATGCAAGTGGTGTCCTTAATTCCCAATCTTCAATGGAAATGGTCATAGAGAAATATTACTTGGAAACATGTGAGGGTTGGAAACAGGAAGGGTATCAGACCATAAAAAATTTCATTTCAAAAAATGATTTCCAACACATGCAAGTATGGAAAAGTAGACAAAATCAACTGCAATAGTCATCAAGATAGCTACAATATCCAAAGTTTGTGTGTGTTATTTCTTTATTACCCACAAGGGGCTACACACAGAGGGGACAAACAAGGACAGACAAACGGATTAAGTCGATTATACCAACCCCAATGCGTAACTGGTACTTATTTAATCGACCCCGAAAGGATGAAAGGCAAAGTCGACCTCGGCGGAATTTGAACTCAGAACGTAGCGGCAGATGAAATACCGCTAAGCATTTCGCCCGGCGTGCTAACGTTTCTGCCAGCTTGTGTGTGTGTGCATGTATTTCTGCCTTTGTGCATACCAAAATTTCAATTACATAGTGAAGACATGCAATAAACAAAACTACTGAAAACCAACTAGAAAACTTTTTATTTATTTTTTTTCTGGTGAGAGAAATACTGTTAGTTGAATTGAGCCAATATATTACTGGATTTCATTTTACTGGCACCAAAACAATGAAATACAAAAGTGATCCTTCAGGAATTTGAACCAATGTTAATAAAAATAATAACAACAATAATAATAATAATAATAATAAATAATTACTTATTTATTTATTACATTAAACTGAAACCTAACCACAATGTAGCTCAAACCCACAGTACTCAAATTGTCAGCACAATGGCCAAACCAACTGAGCTAATAATTGTTTCTGTGAGAGAAATTTAGGGGAAATAAATTAGTTGATTATATTGACTCCAGGACTTGATTGGTACTTTATTTTATCAACCCTAGAGGGTTGAAAGGCAAAGTTAACTTTGGCAAGATTTGAACTCTGAAATATAGAGAACTACAAGAAATACCACAAGGCATTTTAGCTAAAGCACTAATGATTCTGCCAATCCACTACCCTTGTTATAATAGGTAATAATAATAATAATAATAATAATAATAATAATAATAGTCCTTTCTACTAGAGGCTCAAGGCTTGAAATTTGTTGGAAGGGGATAAGTTGATCACATCAACCCCAGTACTTGACTGCTACTTACTTTATCGACCCCAGAAGGATGAAAGGCAAGGTCAACCCCAGCAGAATTTGAACTCAGAATGTAAAAACAGACAAAATGCCACTAAACATTTTGCTCAGCATGCTAACAATTCTGCCAACTCACCTTATTATTATGATTATATTATTATTGCTAATAATAATAATAATAATAATAATAATAATAATAATAATCCTTTCTTCTAAAGGCACAAGGCGTGAAATTTGGGTGAGGGGGCTGGTTGATTACATGGACCCCAGTGTTTCACTGGTACTTAATTTATCGACCCTGAAAGGATGAAAGGCAAAGTTGACCCTGGCAAAATTTGAACTCAGAACATGCAGACAGACAAAGTGCTGCTAAGCAGTTCACCCAGCATGCTAACAATTCTGCCAACTCACTGCCTTAATCATAATCCTTTCTTCTTTTGGCAGAAAGCCAGCAATTTTAGCAGGAGAAGTTATTTATATCATCTCCAGTGCTCAGCTGATACTACTATAATGGCCTCTGTTCCTCAGA